>NC_080671.1:84614535-84915056 GCF_030247195.1 Topomyia yanbarensis
CCGCATCATGCTCATAAAAGTCACAACAATTCCAAGTTTTATTGCCGCGTGCCTTTCGTATATATATATTATGCAAATTGTCGAGTATTGATTGTCAAAATCGGCTTAAATCAGCTACCGTGACTCCAGTAGTCGCCGCCGACATAACCATTCCCTCTGTAAGTTTGGATTGCTGTGCTTGAGAGTGAGGCCCGATCAGTTTGTAAAAACAATTTTCATGGATTTGGACGGGCGCGATGACGCGCCTAATAGAGCCACCAGGAGGGTACAATTAAATCCGATTTACAGCTGAAACCGGCCGGAGCAGGCTTAACTATTGCTTGCCGAGACCGTTTCAAAAAGACCGTAAAATTTTGAGCTTCTGGTTTTTACCACGACGTAGTCAGACCGTTTCACACGTCGCGTCGGTTAGTTTTTATTTGCGTGATAGCTTCCCAATAAAGCCCGATTCGTTTATGATCCACGGCAACCAAATTGCAGCAATTGAAACATCCGTTCGTCTAGGAGCAAAATGGTTACAAAACTGACCTTCTTTTCTGGGTTCAGATCTTCACCACGGCGCTCGAATGACGCTGCAGATTCCGTCGGTTGTTTTGGTAGGAGGATAGTGTCGAAAAACTACCCGAGTAACGGAAATTTCAGTGTATGGATAACCTTGAAATATTCGAGAGTATGCCCCGCACCGCAGTTGTTGCTGACGGATCCGTAACCTTTGGAAAAGATAACCATCTCAAAGTAGTCTCGAAAGTGAGAGGATGACAGTGTGAAGTATCGTGGTGATATTTTTGGGCCTTTCGAAGTCAATCCAATCGAGCGTACTCAGAGTCACAGCTGTGTGTATGATACTTGGCACTTTACACTGGGGCACTTCTTATACCACTCTAGGTATCGAATGCCGGTAGAGTGCACTCGATTGTAGACCGATCGACTGGCGACATAAGCTTACACTCGAGACATGCCAATGTCTTGGGATTGATTTTCAATGGTGGCGGAAGTTTTGATGCCATCGGTACCGAAGCCAGGTTGAGGTTGAAAATTAGGAAGTTGTTGAAATGTTTTCCTACTCATCGGTACCAGCTGTATCATCGGCTGCAAACAGGATCCAAACAAACCACTTTGGCGGGAGATGTGTTGCTCAATTAGAGACACCACGATTGCCTGCTGCGTGATAGTGGGTGGACGATTTTAGCTCGACCCAAGGAATTTGACACAGTTCACAATGCGACCAGGGTCGTCAACAGATGAAGTTGTTCAACGGCATTGGCTAATTTGAACTGCCCTTTGTGCTACTGAATCCACACGTATCGCGTCGTGTTGATATCTAAAACACATTAATATATGGTTAATGCGCTTGCCAATGAGATATATGTTTGAAAGACCTGAAATTGACGACGAAGATGGGGTCAAAGTAGGATGAGCATTCCTCCACTTGCTATCGGATTTGATTTTGAAATTGTGTTAATTGTGGTGTTGGAAAGACAATTAAGTTGCAAGATTGCTTCTGTCAATCTCGGCATTTCTTCAATTTATAAACATGCACGCTTCGAAAAATCTATCAATTTCACATCAAGATGCAAGATGCATATAAAATGAACATCGTAATTCATATGAATATAAATTTTTAAAACACATAAAAGTATGTATTTAATAAAATTTCACTGATTATTCAACCAAGCTGGTACAGAGACACAACATTTGATTTTACAAAATCCTATCATATGATAGAAATATACGTCGCATCGCTGTTTATGTCAGAAATCAGATCAGACAAGCTCCATTGCAGATGATTTGTATTCCATTCGCAGACCCTATTTGCACCTACATGTGTGACAGTCGCCCCTACGTCACGGTACCCAGTTTACGCTTAATTCGTCAAACACGCGCGCAGCTGCAGGCCGCGTGTACCGCGCCATCGCGGGCGGGTCAGTGCACAGTGGCTCAAAACAGCGTTTTGAGGTACTTAATTCACTGGAGACAAAACTGTCAATATTAGCGATTTCACATATTCTACAATGTTTGTGTGTGTAAAAAGCGCCATCTTTTGGTGATATTATTTTTTTTTAAATGATCATAGTAGGCTACAGAAAATTTAACTTTTGAACCGAAAGAGATAGCGCTTGGCTGTCTTCAACAAAGTTGTAGAGGAGAGTATTTTTATAAATTTTGCAGAAGACATGTTGTCTCTGTCACTCATAGTAATCGAGTTATGAGAAGTTCTCTATGGTGAACTCCTTCATTTCCTATTTTTACTCATAACTTTTTTATTTCTAATTTTTCGCACTAACAATTTTCTAAGGTATTTTTTATCATCATAAAACACACAACTTTTCTGAAGAGACCAGATAGCTGTGAATTCTGTGTAAAGACTTATAGCTGATTTTGATTTAATTTTGGCCTGTTTTTGAACCCGTGTGACCTCACTATTGTAATTATACTATCAACTATTCTAATAGGACTAGGTTTTACCTACAAAACGAAGGTAAAATTGTTTGTCCATAAGCACCCGTTCAAAAGTTATACACTTTTGAAAACTTTATGTCTGACCCTCCTGAAGTCGCGTGAATGGCTCACTGAACGAGTAGGCGCTGGTGTTCAAATACGCTTTCGCTTGATTTCCTGAGTGACGCGCACTCTGTGTACGAGATGAAATTGTATGTCACCCAGTGGAAAATCGTTCAATATCAGTGTTAACCTTCCGGTAGACGCACTAGTACACAGAGTGCGCGTCACTCAGGAAATCAAGCGAAAGCGTATTTGAACACCAGCGCCTACTCGTTCAGTGAGCCATTCACGCGACTTCAGGAGGGTCAGACATAAAGTTTTCAAAAGTGTATAACTTTTGAACGGGTGCTTATGGACAAACAATTTTACCTTCGTTTTGTAGGTGAAACCTAGTCCTATTAGAATAATTGATAGTATAATTACAATTTTTATAATTACAATATTTGTAGAAATAAAAAAGTTATGAGTAAAAATAGGAAATGAAGGAGTTCACCATAGAGAACTTCTCATAACTCGATTACTATGAGTGACAGAGACAACATGTCTTCTGCAAAATTTATAAAAATACTCTCCTCTACAACTTTGTCGAAGACAGCCAAGCGCTATCTCTTTCGGTTCAAAAGTTAAATTTTCTGTAGCCTACTATGATCATTTTAAAAAAAAATAATATCACCAAAAGATGGCGCTTTTTACACACACAAACATTGTAGAATATGTGAATACGCTAATATTGACAGTTTTGACTCCAGTGAATTAAGTACCTCAAAACGCTGTTTTGAGCCACTGTGCAGTGGCAAAGTCGCCAATCTTCATGGCACACAAATTATCAAATTTGAATAATCTGGATGTTTCACTGTCAGTTAGACCTTTGATGCTCTCGGATGGACGACGGTTAGCGGTGGCAACTGAATTTGTCTGACAACAAAGTTCAATGCACAAAAACGCCGCCATCAGTGTGCCATTCATTGATGGGATGAATGTGGCGTGGCGTGACGGCGGCGATGCATGCCATAAATTATTGCTGCTCTGTCGACGACGTCGCAATCATCATCGTCGGCGTGTAACGGATGAGTGGCAGTGCAAGCTAATTATTGACAACATAAACAGCTGATCGCGGCGGCGGCGGTCGTTTCGGGGTGTATGATAAATCGTGGTCAAGATTGCGACGTGGGCTGCATTGGATTTCGGGAGGCGTGAATATTGGATCAAGGCCAAAGGTGGCGTACGGTTTTTGGTGTAGTCGAAAGGAATGATGTCTTGACTGCACCGGCTGGAATGAGCTTAAAACAATGCGGTAACGTTGTTATCGCTTGAGATAATTCAAAATATGTGATGTCCAATAACGGTATGTTTTTTTGTTTTTGGGTGAAATGCTAAAATGAAAAAGACACAAAGCCAGCTCTGTTGCTTTTAATGGGTGTTCAATAAAAATGAGAATTTGTTCAGTCATGTGTGTGTGTGTGTGCATATACAATCCATTTCCCGCTGACCGGCAGTGCTTTTATGGAAAAAACTTGTCTGCATCTATGTAATGATATATTTGTTTTCATCGATAGATGTACACATGTTTAGCACTGGAAATGTAAGGCGATAGCTCTACTGAATATCCAACGACCCATTTCAAGAATGCCTGATCCTACACGTACATTCTGAGGCCGCCTTCATATACAATAAGTCCCGCGCGAATACATCCACGTATCAATTGGATATTTGCAATATATTCGCTCTTCCAGAATGAAAAATATTTTTGATTCTGGTACGTATTTACAAAAAAGAAAATATTTATGAAGGTAGACAAGCATTGAAAAATGACATGAAACGATCTCACCAGCTCCGAATAAATAAATTCATGAGATTTTTGTGAAGAATTCTCCTCCATCCGTGAAGTTGTTGCATCAGCTACTCAGGTCCAGACGGCGCTGCAGGCGCTAAGCGGAACGAACGGGTGTATTTTTTCGCGACTTGCTTCACATACTTCAATGCACAGTGGTCCAGAATGCGAATTTAGCAAGAATTTTAAATTTTTGCTAAAATTAAATGACAGCCTTACAACATGTTTGGCAAAGTTGTTGTACTTTGCAAGGCCCTTCTTTTTGTTTAAACCGCTGCTAGGGTGGTTCTAAATTTAGCAATATTTAAAACAGAGCTTTTTAACGGTTAGAGATAGAGCTTTACTGTCTTCGATGAAATTGTAGAGCAACATATATTAGACAAATTTGCTGAAGACATGCAAGCTCTAGCTTTTATACTTTTCATTGCACGAGAAATTCAAATGTAAGCTTTAGGGTGTTCCTTAAAAAAACGGTTTTATTTCTATAACTTTTGAAGTTTTTATTTTACGCTAAAGTACCCTTTGGACAACTTGAAGATCATTTTAGGGCGCATACTTTGCTTTAAAACACCAACTAATAGGAACTTTTACATAAAATATATAACTTTTTCAAATCTAATTATCTTCGATTCGGGCACTGAATATTAAATATCGTTGCTTGGATATGAAATAGCATGCTTTGTAGTATAGATCACCAAAAAATGTCAAACACGATATTTTTTTATATCTTGCAATAATTACTCAAAAAATAGTTTATTTTTAATAGAAATTATATATGTCGGTTGTCACGGTAAAGATGGACACGTCTATCTATACCAAAACACATGCTAATGAACTCGGGTGATTGGTAGTTATGCTGCCTAAGCTCGACCCTCATTAGCAGAAGGCAAAGATTAAGCCCGTACGATATTAAGCCTGTTCTAATGACCCTGCCACTTCTAGTTTTCCGATCTGTTTACTTCACATCCTTGCTCTCACTTGAGTACTATGGCTCAAATTTTCATAACTTTCCCTACCCAGTAATCTCTAGCTAATTGAATGTCGTTAAAATGTAAAAAGGAAAATGTGACAAACATAGTCGAAATAAAAAAAGGAAAAAAAGTATATATGGTCAAGGCTCCGAAAATGGCAACCACAGGCGAAATTATTTTTTATCAAATTTTGCGTCAAACTGTTTGTTTTCTGTATGTATATAACCTCTAATATTAAAAAATATGAATGGTGATCCCAGAAAAAAAATTCATGTCTGTCATTTATGAAAGTTTGTTGATGCTACTTGCATGACCTGAAAGTGACTAAAATACCGTAAGGAGATAAAAAGGTAAACTAAATCCATATTTTCAACTTTTTGCTTGCAACCACATTTTTCTAACGTAGTCTAATTTAAATTTGATGATATTGCTTGAAAAATTTTGATGAATATGGATTATTGCTTATTTTCAGTTGTGAAGTAATGGAAACCAAATAACTTGTAACGTGACAGATCAAAAATTCAAAAAAGTTTTGTGGACCACACTATCAGCATGCATACAATGTCTAACCTGCATTTTTTCTTACTACTTTGAGTCTACTTTTTGAAACTATATTGTGAAAACTTTAAAGTTTTATTAATTTTTAAGAAAACACAGTTTATCTTATGTAACGTGACAGATTTTTTCTGCTGTCAAGCAATTCTATCAAGTTTGATTCAATTGCGTCAATATTGGTGACCATCTTTGATTCTGATGAAACCTTTTACGTTTCATGTATATGGGAGACTAAGTATTTTTCAATATTAAACAAACAATTTTTATTCAAGAGTAATATTTAAAAAGGGCGTATGGGATCTTGAATGCACTACTTTAAATATATATTTTTCAAAAATCGCCATTTGTGCAGCAAAACTATATGATAGCGTTCTGTGTTGTTATGTGTGAATATTTTTTGGCGAAACTTTTCAAAAAAAGCTAAAAAAATGTAAAGAATACAAATTTATTTAAAAAAAAAATTAAAAAAAATGAAAATTCAATTACAGAAAAGCAATGTTTTTTTTTTGTTAACGAAAGCCTGTAAACTGATGAAACTATAATTGCACTATTAGGAAGTTATTAGTAAGAAAACATTTTTAACTTCAAGTATTCTTCTAAATTTCTTAGTATTTGCCAGTCATAAATATAATTTTCTTATACAATATTAATACTAAATATAATTTCGAAGCAAAATGCTCTTAAGAATTTTTCCTCGAAATATTTTGATTTTTTTTTTCAACAAAAATATCTAGTAGTGAAAATACGCCCTTTTAATAAATTACTCACAAATACCAAACGCAAAAAACATAACACGTTTAAAATTTAATTGCAAATAAAAAAAATTTAAAATATAATTGCATCGTAGAGAAAATAACAATAAAAAGTTTTAACATATTTCAATAATTCTTTTAATTTTGAATTTTCATTTAATTTTTTTTCTTTAAATAATTTAGTTATAGAATGTATTAAACATTATCCTTCAAAATGCAGATATTTTGAACTTTTTTTGGATTTTCTTTCGACATAATATGTTACTTTGTGAAATTACGGCCTTTTAAAAAGTTTTTCACGTTTGTTAATCAAAACCAATATGTTTTTAAAATAAACATGAAATTTCCCGTTAATGCTCAGTTCCTAGATTAAGGATGATTTGTGTACGATTGTCTTGATATCTTTGCTTCAATGAAAATGCAGAACTGTAACGTGACAGATTCTGGTTGTAACGTGACAGATCATTAAGAATACTCCATAAAATCGAAAACAACGTTTTTCTTCAGGAAAACTATATTTCAAACTCTTTCTTGCTTTCTAAGCTACAACTTAAAATTGTTTCCATGCAAATTTGGGGGCCAACGGAACAGACTTTTTCTATTTAGTCGGGCAACCTCCAAACTAACTGCGAAAATTGTGTAACGTGACAGACGAAATGACAATAAAGTAAAAACGGTTCATGATAGAAAAAAACTTTCTGTAGAAAAAATGTGCGGTTAAGTGACCTTAATAATGTGCAGTTGTGATAGAATATGGTTTTATTGTTTTTGCTGACTTATCTTATGAAATATGCGTAAAAATGTAACGTGACAGACAGAAGCCTTGACCATATAACTTTCTAACGAGTGAAGCAAATTGACAAATTGTTTTCCTTCAAAGTATCTGAAAGTATTTCTAAAGTGATCTTAATGAAAAATGAAAACTGCAAAAGTTATACAAAGGAAACCATTTTTTAAGAAGCAGCCTAAATTTTTTTGGTAAATTTCTTGCAAAATGAAAAGTACACGACATAGAGTTTCAGTGTCTTCGACAAAGTTTTCTAAAATTTAATTTACTTCAATTTTATGGAAGACAACAAAACTCCATCTCGAACCATTAAAAAGTTAATTTTCTGATTTTATAAAAATTAGAACCACCTTACCCACTATTTAAAATAAAAGAAAAACATTGTAAAGTGCAATATTTTATCATGAAAACGAAATTACATTTCTTATATTGTTCACCGTAAAAGTAATTTAAGCATATTACAAAGAGTCATACCATGAAAAACCAAATTTTTCATATAACTTTTTCAGTTTTCATTTTTTTCAAACCTATCCTTCAGATGTTTTTCACAGTTTTTTAAGGCGAACATTTTCTTCTAATACATCAAAACTCTAACTTTTATTGTTTAGAAGATATAAGCACTTAACATATCAAAAATAGATTTTTTTAAATCAATTTTATGAAATTTAAAAAAATGTCGTATTCACCATTTTTTGCTCAATTATTACTCTAATCACGACCTTATTTATAGTTCAAAAAGAATTATCTTTTGTTTGCCCCAAATGAGTGATATTGTTATTCCAAAAAAACATTTTTGGCCAAAAAGTGTCCATAACTTTTTAACGGAAATAGTTAGATATATGATAGATAACAATCTCAATGTTGTCTGAAGACTACTTCAGTTTTAAATGAATGCAGCAAAAGTTATTTGAATAAAACTGTACTTCTAAGAAACACCCCAAGCTCCGACTTTAAATTTGTTGTAAAATAAAAAGTATAACTGATAGAGCTTACATGTCTTCGGCAAATTTGTCGTTCTACAACATCGCTGAAGGTCGTTTGGCACTAGCTAGAATGATTAAAAAGTTATTTTTTTGATCTTGGTAAAATTAGAACCACCCTAACTGTTGTTTTAACAAAAAAGGGGGGGGGCTCATAAACTACGAAAACTTCTCGAAAGATTTAATAAGGCTAAGTTGTTTAGTTTTAGTAAAATCTCAAAATTCCTGCTAAATTTGCATTCTGGACCACTGTGCAATGGCAAAGTTGTGACGATAAATCACTATGCAAAATCACACTTTTCTCGCGATATTTCAACCTATTAAACGTTACTCAACAGGAAAAACTACCTACTAAACGATTGACTTCATTTTCCTGTTGAATATACTGTATATCACTGAAAAACTTTGAAAATTATTGGACGTTAACGACAACACGTCCAGGCGATTTGCCATTTCCTCAGAATTTTTTCAGTCATGTAGTTAAAAACCGATTTAATCCACCTATCAGTGAGATGAGACATTTCTTACGCATATTACTGTTGTATTATTCATTAGTCTGCCGAACACACGCAAAATTGGCGAGCAACTAGATGTAAGATAAGCACAGTTTCGAGTCCTTCACGAATAACACTTCGAATAAATTGAATAAATTAAAGAAAAATATAAAAACAAATAAAAATTTAAAATAATTATGAAGCAAAAAAAAGTTTTCGTAAAATGGATAGAATAATTAATATAAATCAAATAAATAAAATAAATCAAATTAGCTCAAACTAACATTAGGCAATTTAATATTGTTATCAAAGTTATGAAATTAAGAGAGTAAATTAAATTGTTTCAAGCTAACAAACTGTCATCCAATAATAAAAAGAACTGACTAAACCGAAATAATTAAATCAAGAAACTGAATAAAATATATAAACTGGGAAAAATTAACAATTTAATAAAATGATTAAAATATATAAAATAAATAATATGAATAAAACCAAACAAAAAAATATTGAATTAGTAAAATAAATAATATGTTTTTTTTTTCCTTTTTTATTTCGACTATGTTAGTCACATTTTCTTTTTTACGTTTTAACGACATTCAATTAGCTAGAGATTACTGGGTAGTGAAAGTTATGAAACTTAGAGCCATAGTACTCAAGTGAGAGCAAGGATGTGAAGTAAACAGATCGGAAAACTAGAAGTGGCAGGGTTATTAGAACAGGCTTAATATCGTACGGGCTTAATCTTTGTCTTTTGTCAATGAGGGTCGAGCTTAGGCAGCATAACTACGAATCACCCGATTTCACTAACATGTGTCCTGGTAATGATAGACGTGTCCATCTTTACCGTGACAACCGACGATTGCGCATGAATTGTTATTTAACACACTCTTTTTATATTGGTGTTCACAAGTTTGAAGATGAAAATTAACCGTATCGCTTCAAATGAGTTATACTGCTACAATATGTTTTTAACGCAAACGCCAAGCAAATATGAAAACATAGCGGCCACAAGAACGAGTGTTCCATTTTATTATTTTGCAGGTGAATGAGTCGCCGGAAATTTTTTTCTCAGTCGGTATGCATAAACATAAGCAGCATATGTGAATTACATGTTCAATTATTTTAACAAGCCTGCTTCTGCAATTTGACAAATAGTTCAGAGTGTGCTGAATTCTAAACTGCGAGGAATTATGTGCCTTCACGGTACGTCTTCTGACGCGATTCGAGTTCTGTTTCAAGCTGGATCAGTTGGCAAACGGAAGTTGCACCATTTTTCAACACCATCGTCGTCGAATATACCGCGATGAATATGAATTATCCTTAAAACAATTTAACCAATAAGTAATGGTTATTACTATGTCCCTGAAGAAAGACTTCAGATTTTAAAAATGAAAAATTTCATATTGATAGTGGAATATAGTAGAAGTTATATAACATTCCATTGACTAGATAAGGAGGACTTTCGCTTCGATAGGACAATGCTCATTCGTGAATTATGAGAACCAGCGAAAGTATCATTAAGCTTGCTGTTTTCTCTGCTATAGATACTTACATAGGAAGTTTTGCTGACTTGACAATTTCGGTTAAAAATGATAACCCTTGTAAACCACCAGGATTATCATTTCCTCACACAAAGTGGACAGAACACCGAAGTAACGTGAGGAGAATTAACCCAACACACAGTGGTCAAAATGAGCAATTTCATGCCTTTAATTATTAATGGTTTAACTGACCATAAAGTTTTGAGTTTTTGTAACTTAGACTTAGACAGATTTTCAGAAGTAGACGACCATGTTCCAAAATGAAATGTAGAGGCATTTTTGAAATGTAACTTTTTACTGGAAGGAGATAGACAGTTTCAGTCTTCAGTAAAGTTACAGGGAATGTTATTTTTAGTAATTTAACTGAAGATACTAACTCTCTATCGACAACCGTTTCGTTGTTATGAGAAGTTTTCCAATGAACCCCATAAAAATCAGTTTATTGAAAATAGCTTTTGTCGTATTCATGTCTCTACAACAATGTTCTTCACAATGTTTTAGATATTGTAAAAACCCACAACTTTGTTGAATATTTTAAGACGTGCCGATGTTTATAGAAAGAGTTAGAGCAGTTTCTTTGATTAAAATGACATATTTCTTAACAATTTTTCTAAAAAAGATTCAAAAATATGCAAATGAAATAATGTTATCTTGAAAGTACTAACAATTTACTACAAAATCCTAAAGAAGTGATTAGTATCTGTTAGTATCCAAGAATGTTATAAAAGAATAAAACGGCGAGCATTTGAGTTTTTTCTTCAGCGCTATCTGGCTTCATTATATTCAACCATTTTATATGTACTGTATTCAAAATTATTTTAGTTATTATAATCAATTAATGAGTTATTGTAAAAGTAATACCATAATTTAACAAAAAGGGATCGTAATTTTTGAAGCATTTTCATATAGTCGTTTATTAGTTAGCGATTTTGTTTGTCGTCGAAATTGGTAAACGTAAGTTGTTGCGGTTTTCGAGTAAAACCGAGGACGATCCAAATTAAAATTTGCATAACAACGCAAACAACAGTTCATAGAAAGAGGATAAGATAACTAGATCATCAACATTCTATTGTAAACCTTTGCTACTTTCCCATTATTTAAGATTGAATAGAATATAAACGCCGTTAGAACTCAAATACTCGCCATTTCATTTGTGCGCAACATTCTTGGATACCAAAGGATACTCAACCATTCGTTCAAGACTTTGCGGTAGATTGATAGTACTTTCAAGATAATACAATATCACCTGCATATTTTTGCAACTTTTTTAGAAAACTGGCATTTTTAATCAAAGAAACATCTCTAACTCTTTATATAAGAATCGGAGCGTCTTAAAATGTTCAACAAAGTTGTGGCGTTTTACAATATCTGAAACATTGCAGAGAACACTGTTGTAGAAAAATGAATATGACAAAAGTTATTTCCAAAAAACAAATTTTTTTAAGGGTGCTAACGAAAACTTCTCATAACAACGAATCGGCTGTAGATAGAGAGTTAGTATCTTCAGTAAAATTACTTAAAATAACATTGTCTACAAGTTTGCTGAAGACTCAAACCGCCTATCTCCGTTTCAGTAAAAAGTTATATTTCAGAAATGCCTTTGCACTTCATTTTGGAACATGACCGTCTACTTCAAAAAAGCCGACTTAATAACTCCAAAAACTGGTCTGAAATCACCAAAACTCAAAACCCTATAGTTTAGCCACAAAATAATTAAAGGCATGAATTTGTTCATTTTGACCACTGTGCAACAGTCGGAGAAATTTGGAAAGAAAATATCAAAAAATTTAAAAAATGCAGGAAACCGATTTTTTTTAGCCGATTAGAGAGACTTGACCAGGTTTTCAGCTAAACCTGCATAAATCTCTAAAAAAGCCTTCAATCCCTTAAAAGTCATTGAGATATAATGTGCAATATTATTGTGCGTGTTGTGATTTTTTGCAGAGTTTTTAATTCAATTTTTCAAAAGTTATAAAAGTTTTTCTGTGATCGTTTTTTTTTTGGTCGAGTCTCCCCACTGCGGGGAGACTTGACCAAGGCTTGGGGAGACTTGACCAAGAGAATTTTAAAAAATCATAACAAAAAATAATGACATAAAACATACTGTAATTTTTTTTTCCATACTGTCGAGATCATTATGAAGCAGTAAAAAATATAGAAGAGTTGCATTTCATAAATTTTGATTTTTTTATGCATTTCTTTTTAAGGTTTTACTGTACTGCAACATTGCATGTTCACAGGTCCCGAAATCAATCATATTACTACTAACTTTGTTTACTAATACTAAAATATATATAGGCTTATGTTTGAGGTGGGATTTTTTTTTGTGGCGTGAACATTAACATTAACAGTAAATACCAAAGCATAATAAATATCAGGAATTTCGCATCTTTCTTCAGCTTATTGCAACTTGGTCAAGTCTCCCCATAAAATCTTGGTCAAGTCTCCCCAACATTAGTTATTGCGTTCAATGTCATGCAAATTTCAGTAATAACTATTCCAATGTTCCGATTTATGTAAAAACATTTCACTGCTTCATTAGGAATAAGATGATATATGAGTACTTTAATAGGAATTATTAGTCGAGTAGATATGTCCATACAAAGTTTGATAAAAAATTACATTTAATTTATTAATTACTGAATATTTTCTATAAGGATAGGATTTTTCATTCCAGTTTTTTAAAGTTACCTTAAGGGACCGTAACAAGCATAAAAATATTTTTGAAAAAATTTTAAGAACCGAGTAGAAGACGTCATAGCCAAAAATAGAATTTTGCGCTTCATCAAGTCTCCCCATGTTCCCCTACGGGTAAAGCCATCAATATGGAACACTAACAGCTCACTAAAGTTTTGTGAAGATTTTAAATATAAGTTCACTGCAAATTTTTCTGTAATATCATTATTGTGGCATTTGAAGGCGACGAACTCAGCTTCTTGTTTAAAATCATACACACTTAACTCTATCAGACCATATCTGATGTGCTTTCGGATCAAAGATCTTCCGCTAAGTATCTAAAAAGTTCACCCAGATATTTTCAGATGTGTGGTAGTCTGTCTAGAGAAAGTAGTTGAGATTACTGACGACAGGTATATTATGAAGGACTACCGCACCGGTTTTGATACATCGTCTAAGTTGGCCTCAAGGCGGTGTCAGTTACTGACGAGATAAATTCGGAAAACAAAAATCCAACTTTATTTAAGTTTTGTCTTGTGTCCTTACAACACCAGCTGGTTAATTCAAATTTTTCCCTTTCGGGAATAAATATTGCGTAATGTGAAAGACATGTCAAAGTGCGTATTAATAGCTATTGAGTTAGTTGACGAAAGGCACTATTTCAACGATTTACACCTGTTTCTCTTGCTTTTGAACGAAAAAAACAATAGAAGGATCATTTTAACCGACTGGTTGATATTTCAACAACAGATCATATAATCGAAGAACCATACCTTCGCTTCTACTGGAGACTCTAACACGTTGGAATAAAGGGCGAACACGAAATTATTGCGACACATTCAACAGGGCATAACTTTTTTACCATTGGGTAAAAATCAACCAAATTTTGCACACTTTCTCATTGATGTGTATTGTTTACATGCTGTCAAACTCGAAGTCGTGTTTTTCGATTCAACAAAAATGGAGGTGAACCAACGCGAGTCGAGAGAACAAATTCTTTGACAATTGACAATTGACCTGTCGCACCGGCAGTTGGGAAAAATGTTGAACATTCACCATTCAACCGTCTCCAGAGTGTTGAAGCGGTTGACGTTGGACCACGGCAAATGAGCTGGATGAAAACCGGGACCGGAGAACAAAAAGACGAAGGGAAAGGTGAAGCGGATGATTAAAGCAAATCGCAACGTCTCAAGCCGTGATTTGGCTAAAAAGATCGGCATGTCGCAGAGCTACGTCCAGAATGCAAAGAAGAGAGCTGGACTACATACATACAAGGTACAGAACTTCCCAAACCGCGATGAGCGGCAACAATCGACGGCTAAAACTCGGACACGGAAGCTCTACGAGAAGATGCTGACAAAATATGGCTGCTGTGTGATGGACGACGAAACGTATATAAAAGCCGATTTTAAGCAAATTCCGAGGTTGGAGTTTTTCGCCGGCAAGAGCAAGTTCTATGTGGACGACAAATTTAAGAAGAAGAAAATGTCGAAGTTCGCCTCCAAATATCTCATTTAGCAGGCCATCTGCTCTTGCGGACTGAGGAGTGAGCCTTTCGTGGCAAAGGGCACAGTAAATGGCGAGATCTACAACTCTGAGTGCCTCGAGAAGCGCCTTTCGCCGTACTTGCAGCAGCACGCCGAAGCTCCGCTATTTTGGCCAGATTTGGCATCATGCCACTATTCTAAAAGTGTCCTGGAGTGGTATGAGGCCAATTCTGAAATTTTTAAGAAAGTTTTGCTCAAATACATTGTTTACTCTAGCGAGTGATCGATAAACTTATCAACCCGGAATCGCGCGAACAAACTAAAAACATCCGTAAATTATTGCTGCGCGATACCAAATGAACTCGAAGCTCAGCAAAACATACCAGCAGTGGTTATTTACATTCCCCTCAAAACACGATCAACTAAGCTGTAGAAAATTCCAAACAATTCGACATAGTGGCTCTCCTATTTGTAAAGAAAAACAAAGCTTACCTTCGTTGTATCGCTGAACATGGGAATAAAAGGTAGGGTGATGTGCCTATTATGGCAGTAGAGCCTATTGTGACCCTATTTCGTACCCCTTGGTTTCGAACCAAGTATATGAGATAATGACAATATCGATTTGGCTAAAACAGGTGTGCAAAAAAAGCTCAAGTTATATTCTTTATTTGTTGTGCACATACGTATTCAGAACTATCCACTAAATCCAACTTTTAATTAAAACAAAATCACCTTATTGAAATATCTGCTAATCCGCCTCACTCGCGTAGTGAACCGAAACAGGACGCAACGGCGCTTAGCAAAATAAACACTTTCGAGCCAGCATTTACCGCCTCATATCTCGTTATTCCGGCACAAATATATTAAATATTGCACTGATACATACCTTTATTTTAGCTGGAGAACCTTTTTACGATTATTTCACTTTAAAAGCACTCGTCAAACACTAGAATAGGCCTAGTGTTATAATAGGATAAAACTAAATACGGGGGTTCCTATTATTGGCATGTTTTGCTGATACACTACCACAATCAAAACCAACTTTTTGCATCCATCATACAGAAAAGAATCACCAGTGCGGCCAAACCAAAACATGAACTTGAAAACATAATGTTATGCAATTTCAGGTATAAGTAATCAATTATTTCAAGTTATTCAACTAATTGTTGATCGCAGATATTTTATTTTCATCTGCACATACAATTTCGGGAGGAAGTAATGTGTGATGTGAACTTTATATTCCAGTTGTTAACTTTCGCATGGTTATTTCCAGCATGCGCAGTTCTGGGCGCTCTTCTACTAACAGCTGATGAGTTTCTTTCGTGTGCGTAATGTTTACGTTTGTTTTGATCGGCTGAAAAAAGCAGAATAATTCGTTTTACAAATCACGCGTTGGCGTCCATGATCTGGATACCTAGTTAGAATCGACGCAAATGAAATATGAGGCATTGCGTTTCAACTAGATTGTTTTTCGATGAGGTGGAAATCGGCACACCCATGAGGCGATAATTGGAACGTTCAGGTGGGAATAGATGCACAGAATAGAACATTTATTTTCATTTATGCTGAAAACTGAGACAATTCTGCCAAATAAGCATTATACAGATGTTTAAGAAACAGTACACTGATACTTTATTCTGAAAAAGGTTATAGGTAATATGGCTTCTTTTTAAGTTGTTCAAAAAATAGTGCGACCCTCTCCATAATGGTGCCAAAATAGGCTCATCACCCTATTTATTGTTTTACTGCACTCAAGCTCGAGATCAACTTCACGGTAAATTACTGCGAGATTCGTTAAATTGAATTTCAAGCCTGGTTTCCAAAACATATTGAACATTACATCAACTATGGAAAATAAGATCTGCGGTTGGGTCAAACAGGGCACTTAGTTGGACAGGATCTCCCACCATCAATAACTGCCGACGACGACGACGATGACGACACCAGCAGCAGCAGCAGCAGAGGTGAAAGCACCCCAAAGCCGTCGAATTGATTTCGTGATGGGAACTTCAGAGTCGTCGGTTCTCTCCCGCTAGTTACTCTAAAACTCTAATGCAGCGACGCAATTTATCACCTAATGAGTCGGCCAGTTAGTATCTCCCAAAATGGACACGAATGATCAGCTAAACATACACCGTCCGTCCGTCCGTCCGTCCGACCGAAATGCGAAGGCAAAATTAACCCAATCCATTTCACATGTCAGTCACGGGGAATGGTTTCATTATTATTCGGCGGAACCGCTAGTTTTCCCATAATCATGATCGAACACATTCTAATTGCGACCATTCCAGGGCTAGCGCCAACAACCCCTGAAAGACTGTGTTACCAACGTGTGAAAGTTTCCGCCTGGTACGGTTCCGCCGTATGCTCCGGAGTGCCAAATAGTTCCGAGGCGTCTAATTTCTTCGACCAGAGCAAGGGTTTCTCACTGTATGTAGTATCGAAAGGAAGTGGTGTCTCTACCTATACCCCAAAGGCATACTGTTGTAGTAAGTACACAAAAAAGATTAGTGTGAATTGTTGAAATTAACCGGATCGTTTGAACGGAATTGATTTAATTGCCCTCTGGTGAACTGTTAAATATGGGTTTTGGTTGCCGTTCGCCTAGCGTCCGTTGGACAACTTGTCGAAAGCTCGAACGTTCGATGGACCACTCATTGTTGACCGTGGTGTACGATAATTACTGATTTTTAAATTTCATCATTGGGTTTGTGGCTTATCGAGTCTACCGTATGATTGGGATTTTATGTTTCACTAACAATGTTCAGGTACCCCATATAGGAACCGTTACCCTTGATTTACATCAGCAATGGGGGTTTATTTATTATGAGACCAATGATCACCGAACGGTGCGCGGAATTAAGACGTTGCTTTCGCTCATCATTCAACGACTTGAACTAAAATTAATCGATTAAATTTTAACCGGTAAGCCGTTTTTTTGCAACGTGAGTTGAGCTGAACGTTTTTTTACTGGCTTCGAAATTTATCGAATACATACTAATTAAAATTGCGAGTCAGGGGAAATTATTTCGGAACCAGTTTCGTTAATGCATCGCTTCAAAGGTTTGTGACACATCGAAAAATCATGATTTATTGATTTGGAGAACGAGTGTTCCGGTTATTTCAGTTATGATTATCCATTTTAAAAACAATTGCGTTCGGTTTTTTTACAGGTTCCCAAGAAAGGATTTTGGAAATATAATTATCGAGTTCTGGTCGGATACTAATGCTAATGAAAATGATTCTCGAAAAATGAGCAATTCTTTGGATCGTCCATAGTATTGGATTACTTCGTGGATATTTCTATAATAATTCTTGGAAAGGGCTATAGATATTTTTGTACACTAACCTATTTCGCTCACCATTCTGCTGAAAAGAGAAGTTAATCCATATTGCTAAAATGCTATATTAATTTTCAAAAGCGAAGAAAACTAATTTAAATTAGGTTAGGTTTTTGTGTTTCGAATGTATCTCGTCAGTAGCTTGGGGCCAAGTTCAACGATGTATCTAAACTAATACCCAAATTATCACTAGTTAGACACTATATTCAAACAGTCACACGAATTATACATTCCACGTCAAAAGTTTGGAATCGCTTCGATAGGTATTACAATTCCTCGCAAAGTGTAGCATCACCTAGGAAAAGAGTTCAATTCATCTCGAAATCCTGATTATTTACACATTTGCTCTCTTCAGGGGTTTTTTACTCATTTTAAATAAAAATTACAATTTTTCACGAACAATTCCACTTCACCTTTTGATCTCTCGAAAGAAAAGCTTTCTCATTGGAGGAATGACCTATCAAATTCTTTGTATTCACTATTTTTAGTGAAGCCTTAAAGCGGAAAAAGAACTAAGAAATCGATCTCAAAGTTTGAGATCGCACCATTACGTCAAATTTGAAATTTTTTGCCCGTACTTAGGTCATTCCTCCAATAAATTTAGTTTACTTTAGCGCTCAGATCGATCCTGATGCAGCAGACTGCATACAGTTTTGGAATTCCATGCGCACCTAACCTTAGACAGAACGTCACCACGGGCGTCGTATTGTTTTATTCGTCTTGAAAAAAAATGTAAATGAAGACGAAAATATAAGCTTTTTGAATCCTAAAACTATTTATTTCTATGTTTTTTAATGTAGAATACATTTAAGCTTTCAATATAGGGGTCCCGTTTCAAAATATCGGCTGCGGCGCCGCGTCAGATTTTGAACGTTAATAACTTTTATCATACTTAACAGAATGATTTGATTTTTAGGCCAATTTGTTGAAAATATGTTCCTCTATGCTGTATTAAAATTTGAAGTAGGTATAACATGCACTAATAACAAAAAAATGTGTTTTGAAAAATCTTTCGAAAACGACTCGGAAAAGTGAAAATTTTCAGCCCATCCCGCACACAGCCGTCACTTTGGTAGACCAACCGAACAATAAAATAATGAAAAGTTTATATATAGGTCCACTACATGTTTGTTCCTATGATTATTCGCATTGGGTTGCTTGACGAGAGCAGTTGGTGGGGGAAAGACGGCATATTCCTTTGGTTAGGCCATTAGAAGCCGGACGGAAAGGAAAGGCTCACGCACGGCACGAGAACGAGCGAGAAAGCGATAGTAGTGCATATTAGCGCGATTATAAAAATATCTGTCGGTCGGTTTTTCTCATCATTCGTATTCGTTCAAGTTCAAGCACTAGCAAGCAGCCAGTCCACCGAAGGAAAGCAGTTGGCGATGACGACGGTCGCAAAAAGTGCCCCAGCTACTGGTGACTCATCACAACCCGATCAGGAACTGTCGCCCTGCAAGAATTTCGCCCCAACTAAAGGGCAACAGAGAAAGTAATCTGTGTTCTAATAAGAGTTAAACTGGCTCACCGTGTCCGCGGGGAGTGCGTCTGAATTATGCTCCCGCAATAAAACAATAAACGGTTCTTTACAGGACCAATTAATTGTGTTCTAATAAGTGTTAAACTGAAATTTACATTTTATGGTGTATAACAAATAATTTTCAGAAAGCTATATAAGAAATACGATGTGTGGAAAGAAAGAAAGAGAATTTAAATTATCCTCTCTCGCTCGTTTTCGTGCACTGCATTTCCATTCCTTTCTGCTGCTAATACCATCATAACGAAAACGAATGTGCGTATTCTCCCGCCATTCCATGGCCAGTGTTGCCACAATTGCATGTCGCTATTACAATTTGAATTATTTTATTGAACTATTTGGCAGCTTCCGTTGATTAACTACATAAATCGATTTGTTTGTGCAGCTCCTTGCTAGTAGCAAACTAAATATCCTTTATCAGCGCTAACAAATAACACAAAAGAATTTAAATTTGTGAAAATCTTTTCCTTCCTTCTTTTCAAATCTGCAACATTCTTTGAAAATATTGTTGGAATGTTGTTATTGAAAAACTGAACATACAAGTTTGCTAGCACTGACCACTAGATTGAATGCGATGGAAAGACAGAATATTCGTTTTGGTTATGCTAGTATTGGTAGTCGAACGAAAAGGAAAGGCACAAGAATGGCACGAAAACGAGCGAGAGAGCGATAGTAGTGCTTTCTCGTGTGTTCATATATGAATATTGGTCGGTCGGTTTTTCGCATCATTCGTATTCATTCAAGCGCTAGCAAGCAGCCAGTCCACCGAAGGAAAGCAGTTGGCGATGACGACGGTCGGAAAAAGTGCCCCAGCTACTGGTGACTCATCGCAACCCGATCAGGAACTGTCGCCCTGCAAGAATTTCGCCCCAACTAAAGGGCAACAGAGAAACTAATCTGCGTTCTAATAAGAGTTAAACTGGCTCACCGTGTCCGCGGGGAGTGCGTCTGAATTATGCTCCCGCAATAAAACAATAAACGGTTCTTTACAGGACCAATTAATTGTGTTCTAATAAGAGTTAAACTGAAATTTACATTTTATGGTGTATAACAAATAATTTTCAGAAAGCTATATAAGAAATACGATGTGTGGAAAGAAAGAGAATTTAAATTATCCTCACTCGCTCGTTTTCGTGCACTGCTTTTCCATTCCTTTCTGCTGCTAATACCATCATAACAAACGAATGTGGGTGTTCCCCCACATTCCCATGGCCAGTATCACCGCTAACAAATAAGACAAAAGAATTTAAATTTGTGAAAATCTTTTCCTTCCTTCTTTTCAAATCTGCAACATTCTTTGAAAATATTGTTGGAATGTTGTTATTGAAAAACTGAACACTGGCCACTAGATTGAAGGCGATGGAAAGACAGAATATTCGTTTTGGTTATGCTAGTATTGGTAGCCGAACGGAAAGGAAAGGCACAGGAATGGCACGAAAACGAGCGAGAGAGTGATAGTAGTGCTTTCTCGTGTTTTCATATATGAATATTGGTCGGTCGGTTTTTCTCATCATTCGTATTCGTTCAAGCGCTAGCAAGCAGCCAGTCCACCGGAGGAAAGCAGTTGGCAATGATGACGGTCCGCAAAAGTGCCCCAGCTACTGGTGGCCCATTGCAACCAACTACCGATCAGGAACTGTCGCCATGCCAGTATTTCGCCCCAAATAAAGGGCAACAAAGAAACTAATCCGCTGGCTAACATTCCAGCGTCTGGTTCGTAAGGTTGGGTATTACTTCAAAGTCGAGCTACGCTTACAAAACTCAGCCGTAATGAAGCCAGTGATGCCTTTTTTGGTCGGTTTGTTTGAGGATACAAAATAGTGCGCCAAGTACGTAACTTTCTCGCAAAAGAAATCAAACTGGCTCACAGTGTCCGCTGGGAGTGGGCGTAAATTATAATAAAAGCAACGGTTCTTTTCAGGACCAATCAATTGTGTTCTAGTGAGAGTTAAACTGAAACTTTCATTTTAAGGTGTGTAACAAATTTTCAACAATCAACATAATACGTTGTGTGGAAAGAAGCAGCTTGCACACGGAACAAAAAATTAAATTATCCTCTCGCTCGTTTCGTGCACTGTTTTTCCATTCCTTTCTACTGTTATCAGTATTACCAAAACGAATGTGTTGTTGCATGTGTTTAAGAGAAATGTTGAAGTCGCATGCTTCTATTCGAGCTTTTTGGCAGCCTCTGTGAACTAACTGCATTAAATATTTTTTTTGTGCAGCTCCGTGCTAGTAGCAAACAAAATGGCCCTACCAGTGTCTGATTCGTGAGATTCTGCAGGATTTCAAAGTCGAGCTAAGCTTATAAAGTTCAGCCGTAATGGTACCCGAAGAAGCCAGTCTTGTCGTTTTGTTCGAGGCTACAAAACAGTTCGCCAGGCACGTAACTATCATGCCAAAAATATCCAACGATCCAGCGCATCACCATCAACACCAACGCCGATACCAAAGGTTTTTTTCAGAACCACCATTATTACCATAGAGAATTATTAGAAAATTTCCCATTCAAACGTGATTCTGTTGAATATTATTAGATTTAAATTAACGTCTCGAATTGAAATCACGACGCTCCGGTTATGTGACAGACATTACCCACCCATCTTTTTTTATTGTGACCACGACTAACGGTTTAATATAGACACCCCATTTCAATATTTCTGAAGGAACAGAAGGTCGAGTTTGGAAAGTTTGTAACTTTCATTGTACTTCACCAAATTACACAATGTTCGCACTAATGATTCAGAAATATGACCAGGAATCTTCTATTAGATTTGTAAGTATGTATAATTTACATGAATAAAGAAAAATTGATTTTCAGGAATAAATTATTATCTGTTCTTCCATTGGCCAGTACTACGCGACTTCCTCATGCTAACAATTAATTTCATCGTTAGCCATCTCCCTCACCAAGGGCAACAACGCCAACAAAACCGGTCCTTTTTAGGACCACCATCATTTTTGTAAAGAATAATTTGAAATATTCCTCGCCCAAATCACCTTTTGTCCGAAAATTCCAATGAGTATCAACATATTTGAAGAACGTGTTCCTTATGTATTCTACATCTCTCCGGTTATGTCGCAGACATTACCCACCCATCTTTTTTCATTGGCCCACAAAAATTTCGAATTTTTTTGGTCATTTGAAGGAGCACTTCCTCTTATGCTGACAAAATCGGGACATTTTTTACTTTTTTTAATAAACCGAAGTTGTTGAAGTATTCTTCTTTAGTCCCTAGACATTAGGGAATCGCAAATTTATTTTATTTTTTTGGTTTCTCAAAGTCCCCCCCCCCCTCTCATATTGTGACAAATGTCAGAGTAAGCTCAGATGCCAAATTACACAACATTTGGATAATTCATGGCCCCCGTCCACTTCGCTTGAGATTTTTTAAATTGGTACTATGGGAAAATAAGATTATTCCTGTTTCTAGAAAAATGCGGAAAGTGGCCCCAAAATCTCCTATTTTTAATAATTTTCTGCTCCGTGATTGTAAATCATACAGATTTTGCAGTTTCTCTAATGTAAAAATCCCAGAAATCGAACGAAACCATTTTGACCTTTTTCCGAGTACGAGAAGTTGGGGTTAAAGGGCCTTTTGTCATTCTAATTAATTTTTATCATTTTCTCGTGCATATATCTCTATTATTCTTCAATCAATTTTAATAAAATGTACCTTGTCGAACGTGGAAAATTCATAGGAACACAACAAAAATAGAGTCGTTAGCGATAAAATACAGAAACATCAAATTTTTTGACATTAGCTCTACAAATCAGATTTTTTTCATTAAATGTCCTAATACCTCAACTTTCCCTATTTTTCCAGGATAGCAACTTTTCTCATGTGTTCCCCCAGCGAATTTTACACCATAATTAGTAAATTAAATAAGAGTTTTGTTGTTAAATGGAATTAAAATGTGCGATTTTATGATAAAAATGTGAAATCGAGACTATAAGTCAGATAATTTGATGTTTCTGAATTTTACCGGTAACGAATCGATTTTTATTTTGTTCCTAAGGATTTTCCGCGTTCAATAAGGTACAATTTATTAAAATTGAGAGAACAATAATAGAGATATATTCACGGGATAATGATAAAATTTAATATGAATGACAAAAGGCCCTATAACCCCAACTTCTCGTATTCGGACAAAGGTCAAAAAGGTTTCGTACGATTTCTGAGATTTTTTCACATTAGAAGAACTGCAAAATATGTATGATTTGTATCACGGAGCAGAAAAATTATTAAAAATAGGGGATTTTGGAGTCAAAATGACCCAGTACCTCACTTTCTAGAAAAGGAAAATTTTCCATTCAAATACAAAGGATATTTTCTTTAAAAAGAGGTATAAATTGTAATTTTATGATTGCTACTTCAAAAGTTATAGCATTTAATATATTTTTCATTCATATTGTCCCATAGCACCAATTTCAAAAAATTCAAGCGTAGTGGGCGGGAGTCTAGAATTGTCCAAATGATGTGAAATTTGGTATCTGAGCTTACTTTGACATTTGTCACAATATAAGAGGGGGGTCCTTTGAGAAACCAAAAAAAAAAATTTGTTTTGCGATGCCCTACTAGACGTAGCGTTATAACTCTTTTTGATTATTTAGTATAAATTTCTCTTAAGGGGAACATTACATAGTACTGTAACTATATGTAATTTTGTATGTGTTGCTGCTCTTGTTAATAGATCGAATGTTAAGCAAACAATACCTGCCACGATTTAGCCAATGTTTGTGATAAGCATGAAAAATGGTGCAAAAACAATTAGACGCATAATAAATCTATCTATCTATCTATATATCTATATATATATATATAATTATATATATATATATATATATATATATATATATATATATATATATATATATATATATATATATATATATATATATATATATATATATATATATATATATATATATATATATATATATATATATATATATATATATATATATATATATATATATATATATATATATATATATATATATATATATATATATATATATATATATAAAAGTCAATGTTTGTATGTTTATGATTTAAAGACTCCCAAACGGCTTAACCGATTGCTGTAAAAATTTGCACATAGTAGGCATTTGTTATGGAGCGTGTTTGTGTGCTATTAGTTGGGGATTATCTGTCCGCCAGATGGCGCTTCGGAACAAATGGTGTTTTCCTCCTATTTCGTTGAAAGTCGCAGCATCGCGCGATGGATATTAGCTAGTACCATCTAAATGAAAACCCGAGAAATGGCACAGTTGCTATTAAAATTTGAAACACAAACACCATGTGACAAAACTTGCAGAACGAAAATAGACAAACCGATAGACATGAAATTCTTCATGCAGAAACAAAAAATACAGTCGATCGCAAAAATATCGACACACTTGCGCATTTTTCAGACGCCATTACAATTTTATCGAGACGATTTGATGTTAAAGATACACACATACATAACAATAAAACAAAAAAGCCTCTGTAAGTCAAACACTCTTCCTAAGGCGACATAGAATCAAAAACCGAAACTTATATAAAATAATATTTTAGTCCACCTAACAGTAAGATGAGACATTTCTTACACATACCACCTAGTTTTCAGAACTCATGCGAAGTAGGCACAACTAAAACTGGAATGAAAATACTTTGAAGTCCTGCACGAAACAACCCTCGAATAAACTATAAAAAATCAATAAAACAAACAAAATTTTAAAAAACTTGGAAAAGGTAATCGGAATAATAAAATGAGTGAAATAATCAATAAAAATAAAATTAATGAAATAGATAAATCAAATTAGTTCAGCTCATTAAATATAAAATTAAACAATTTAAAAAGAAAGAAAATGGAAACTTTTTTAAAAAGAATGAATTGAATTGTTTCAAACTAACAAATTGAATAAACGAATGACTGAATAACAAAAAAAAAATAAAATAAATGAAATAAACAAAATCAAAAATAAATGAAATGAACAAAAAAAATAAAAAAAACAAAAAAGTAAGGAAAATATACAATGAATAATAATAATAAAATTTTGTCTACGCTCGATAATATCAGCTTTTTGACCCGATTTTGTCAGCCTCATATGAAAATCGATAGTTGAAAGTTTAATGCTCTGGCAGACGAACCAAGTCGAATTCGAGTGAATCCTTTTAGAAGCATATTTTTCTTATCTTAGAATTTGAGGTGAATCCTTTTTTGACTATAAGCATCAAAAAAGAATTCGAATGAATCCTTTTTTGAGCATTTTTTTCTTATCTTAGAAATCCGAAATATGCAAAAATAAAGCTACGATTTTTTTTTTTGAAATTTTGCGCTCTTAGACACCTTTAAGGGAAATTTTAACTAAATAATCAGAAAGGGTTATGAGGCTAAATCTAGAGACTAAAGAAAAATATTTTAAGAGCTTCGGATAGTTAAAAAGAAAGGAAAAATATATATCCCGATTTTGTCAATATCCTCGTTTTATCAGCCTAAAATTCACCAAAGGGCTGATAAAAACGAGTTTTCACTATAGAATGACACAAACACAAAAATGAAACAAAATGAATGGAATTTCTAAAATTAATAAAAAGAAGAGAAAGATAAAACAGAATAAAAGAATTAAATGATTAAAATGAAACAGTAAACGATACTAAAAAGGTTTTAAAATTAATAGAATAAATTAAATTGTGTCAAATTAATAATTTGGAGAAAAATAATAAAATGAATGACTGCAAAAAGTTAGTCAGATTATTACACCGAAGAAACTGAATAAAATATATGAACTTGAACAAATGAATAAAATGCATGAATTTAAAACAGTGAACAAAATAAGTTAAATGAAGGATATGATTAAAATGCATGATCAGAATGAATCCAAAGAATTAAACGAAAAAAATAGAATAAAGAGCCCAAATAAAATGAATTAAAATAATGCTGAATGAAATAAATGATTAAAATGAATTGATCATGATTCAAAATTGGCTAGATATTCAAAATGAATTAAACTGAAAAAATGAGTAGGGGAGAGTGAGGACACTTGATCCTTGGGGATATTTGATTCCATGGCCACATCTCATAATCTCTACATCAAAAGTTACCACAATATAAAAAGAAAATGAAATATTTGGTCGTTTATGATGTTCCAAAAACAAATCTAATGTATAATATTTGGTTTAGAAAAGTTGTACATTATTTAAAAAATTATGTGTTGACATCCATCTCGAATATCTTTTTACAAATTTTTAAAGCGGTTGTATGAGAACGTGGAACTAATTATATATGAATATTTTCAAGTACGATTACTTTCTAAGGGCTTTTGTCTAGAAAAAAAAAACGTTTTTCGAATAAACAGTTCCACTACACCTACAAAAAAATTTTTTTTGTTCGCCTCCTACAATAGGTATCTTTGATCCCTGTAACACTAGGTACACTTGAACCCTATCATTAGCTCACTCAAACACTTTCGAAATGTATAGAAATAGAAAAACATTATTTTCATAAAGGGCCTGGCACTATTAATTGATCTAAAATGTTTTTTCCATTAACAAATTATGGTATAAGTTATTGAAGGTTAGAAAAGCCAGTTAAACAGCACTGATTTACCACAAATACTTGTTTTGATATTCTACTATGATAAAAGTTTGTCGTGCATCTAAAAAGGTAGTCTAATTAATTAATTTGTCAGGACAGGTGATAAGCTGAACATTCGCGTCTATTAGTCATAGTGTGCTTTGTTTCTATAGCCCTAGTAGGCAGAGGATCAAGTTACAACACGTTTTTGCAAAAACCTCGTTTTGACATTATTCTCAAAATTGTTCATATTACTGACAGGGCATAGTATTCGGATTTATATATTATTCATAGCTCTTACAATTCGAATTCACCACAAAATGGCGAATTTTGCAATTTAAGTTTTTATTTCGCTGAAAAGTTATGAGAAAAAAACAAAAGTGGGAAAAGAAGTGTACCCACTCTCCCCTATATAAAGCGAAATTCAAAAAAAAATTAAATTATGTAAACGAATAAAACGAGTTGTACGAATTTGAAAATCATTGTTTCAGATAATTTTAAAATGTTTGTGAAAATCTCATTATTTGAAAAATGTTTAAGCAATATACAATGCATTTACAAGTGTTTCCATCTTTCATGTTTTAAACTTTTCGTTTTCGTTATTTTTTTCTCGCCTGCGTCGTTCAAGATTATCTGGTGTTTCAACTTTATTGAAGGAGCATATTTATTTATTAGGATACTGAAATGTTCAATTTGGTTTGGAATTCAGAGATGACTTTTTAGTCACAGATTTCTGAAAAAAAGATTTTTGTGCAGAATAGAATTTTCCGCTCCAGTATTTTAACGCGTATTTAGAAACAGTAAACTGAGAAAAGGTCACATGTGATTTTATACCAGAGAGCGACAGAGAGAGAGAGAGAGAGAGAGAGAGAGAGAGAGAGTGATTCGTAATTGAAACAAGTAGATATTTCAAAGTATTCCTTTACATTGAAGTAAATAGAGGGTAGTGTGAAGTGTCTCGTCTATGTTGACGAATATATTATTGTGGATAGCATAACAGCCGTGTAGTCTCCTTCCAATGATCTCTATAACCTGCGAAATATGTCATTCGAAATTCTCGATCCGAAGATATGGATTAATTTGGCCTATACCATGACGAAGAAAAACAAGAAAAATGAACTTTCTTGAAATTACTAGTCTTGTTTTTTTACAAATAAATATGCACACTTAAAAATATTTACATCTCACAAGATGCACATAATAGGAGCGTCACAATTCACTTGAATTTACATTCAAGAACATGTAAAAATACGCTTTGTTCACAATTCTCTATCTCCATTCAACCGAGTTCTACATCCAAAGAGACACTATTTTTGCCTTTCTCAATAGAAAGGTATTGCAATTGCTCTGAAAACCGACTTTTTAACGGAGGCCCGGAGGGCCGAGTGACATATACCATTCGATTCAGTTCGTCGAGTTCGGCAAATGTCTGTGTGTGTATGTATGTGTGTATGTATGTATGTGTGTGTGTATGTGCGTATGTGTGTGTATGTGACCAAAAATGTCACTCGTTTTTCTCAGAGATGGCTGAACCGATTTTGACAAACTTAGTCTCAAATGAAAGGTGCAACGTTCTCATAGGCTGCTATTGAATTTCTAATGGATCCGACTTCCGGTTCCGGAATTACAGGGTGATGAGTACGAACACGCAGAAAATGTCGATTTTAATAAATTCTGCAATGAATGTATAAAGGTGAAAATTTTTCCAAAATATGACCACAACTGCTTCGATTTGTAGTATTAGGTCACTAACATCCATTCAAAGTCTATTTGGCCACATTCGCCACCATCATCGGTTCCGGAAGCCCCGGCGGAAGTATCTAAATTCAGAATAACAGTCACATCGGTTTCTCGGAGATGGCTAGACCGATTCGACTAAACTTGGCCTCAAATGAAAGGTATTGCGTCCCCGTAAATGGCTATTTAATTTCATCCCGATCCGACTTCCGGTTCCGGAGTTACAGGTTGTGGCGTGCGATCACATAGCAAATTGTGATTCAAACCGATACTCCGATGAAAGCAAAAAAAGGTAAAAATTTCGCTAAAATGTCTCTCAAACAACTTAAATTTGCTGTTCTAGGTCACCGACGGCCAACCAAACTTTCGTTGACTACATTGACCACCATAGACGGTTCCGGAAGTGCCCGGGAAAAGCGGCCATCTTTCAAAATTTACGAACTCACATCAGTTTCCCGAAAATGGTCACATATGAAATTCCCATATAAGTCAGAACTCTAATTTTTTTTCAAAGGGGGGACCCCATTAAATTTCAGAAATCGAATTCGTGTTTTTGATGCCAAACATCTTTAAAATGCATGAAACGTCGAGATTTTATGTTATCTCGAAAATTTTTTTTTTATAAAAATCGACTTTTTGGGACTTTGCCGATTTCGCACCTTTTTGCCTTTCTCATATAAAGAAAGGCTATGCAATCACTGTAAAAATCGACTTTTTAACCGAGGCCCGGAGGGCCGAGTGCCATACACCATTCGATTCAGTTCGTCGAGATCGGCAAATGTCTGTGTGTGTGTGTGTGTGTGTGTGTGTGTGTGTGTGTGTGTGTGTCATTTAAACTCACACAATTTTCTCAGAGATGGCTGAATCGATTTTCGCAAACTTAGTTTCATCTGAAAGGTATAACGCTCCCATAAGCTGCTATTGAATTATTGAATTTTTAGTTGATCCGACTTCCGGTTCCGGAGTTACGGGTTGAAGAGTGCGGTCACACAGCAAATTCCCATATAAACGGGTACCACCATGATGTTCAAATGATGTAAAACATATTAAAATTGATGTAACATTACTCTAGTTTGCGGGTCTGGATCACTAATGATCAATCAAAGCAGCTTTGACCACATTGGCCACCTATGACGGTTCATGACGCCCCCGGGGAACCCGCCAAGTTCCTAAGCTAATATCACACCCATTCCCAAACGAATTCTCTACCGATTTTTACAAACTTGATTTCAAATGAAAGATATAGTAATACCATTGACTGCAGCTGAATTTCATTCGGTTCTGACTCTTGCTTCCGGAGTTATAGGGGTGTTAGTAAGTATAGACTGGAATTTCCCAAATAAATCGGTACAATCGTAATACCTCAGATTCTAAAAACTATTGAAATGGTCACCAAATTACTTCTAATCGCAGATCGAGATCACTGATCGTCAATCAAATATTCTTTGAATATATTGTTCACTATCGACGATTCCGGAAGTCCGGAATTCCGGGCATATGCCACAATTAAAGTCACATCGGTTCTTCGGTGATGACTGAATTGATTTTCTCAAACCAAGTCTCAAATGGATGGCAAAATATGCAGTTGAGTATTGCGTCGCCGCCCCTCCCCCCACGTGTCTTGCCCTTACACCTCCCTCCTTCATCACTCCCCTCCCCTTGGACCACCCTCACGCCCGCATTTCCTTCATCCACCCCGTATACCGAAATAAGATGAAGGTTTTCTGACGCATCTTCCATTCCCACTTTACTAACCCTCCATGCCCTTCACTTTCAAATCCATTCCACCAACATTTCAAAATATAATCACATGAAGATAACATTGGACTCATGCTGATTGAGCTAATTAAATATTATTCTTTTGCCTTTCTCATATAGAAAGGTTATGCAATTGCTCCAAAACCCGACTTTCTAACCGAGGCCCGGAGGGCCGAGTCTCATATAACATTCGACTCAGTTCGCCGAGATCGCAAAATATCTGAGTGTATGTATGTGTGTATGTATGTATGTATGTATGTATGTATGTATGTATGTATGTATGTATGTATGTATGTATGTATGTATGTATGTATGTATGTGTGTGTATGTGCGGATTTGTTAACAAAATGTCCACATCGGTTTCTCGGAGATGGCTGAACCGATTTTTACAAACTAAGATTCAAATGAAAGGTATAATATTCCCATAGGTTGTTATTGAATTTCATTTTCAACCGACATCTTGTTCCGGATTACGAGTTGAAGAGTATGGTTACAAAACAAACTTGATTTTAAATGAAAGGTCCATCAGCTGCTGTTGAATTTTGTGTGGATCCGAGTTCTGGTTCCTGAATTACAGGGTGATACGTACGATCACGCAGAAAATCCCGATTCTAACGAATTCTGCGATGAATGTAAAAAGGTGAAATTTTTTCCAAAATGTAAACACAACTGTTGAATTTGTAGATCTAGGTCACCAACAGTCATTTAAAGTCTCTTTGGCCACACTCCGAATCCGGATCCGAAAGCATCCTAATTCAGAATAACGGTTATATTGGTTTCTCGAAAATGGCTAAAACGATTTGATCAACTTAGTCTCAAATGAAAAGTGTTGCGTCCCCGGAAATTGATATTAATTTAGATCTCCATCCCACTTCCGGCTACGGAGTTACGGGTTGTGGAGTGTGATCACATAGAAAACTCCGATTCAAACCGATACCGCGATGAATGCAAAAAGGTGCTCTTATATATACTTTCCAAGTGTAATAAGAATGAAAGACATTTCCATAATGTTATATTGTACGAATCAGCTATTAAATCATAGTTTGGATAAATGAGAAAGGCACAATTGCACCTCTAGGTGGATTAAAACAGGTTTTTCACATGTCAAGACATGTAAAATTCCTGTATTGCACAACAAAATACGTTGCAGTGTTGTTTAACTCAAATGTAATTTTCATTTTTTCTAAGTGTGTGTATTTACTCACATTGATCATGAAAAATGTGAAGAATGCTTTGCCTTCTGCTAGTAGGAGTTCCTATACATTTCTTTTGTATGAAATGTAAAAATGAAATTATTATTTTAGATTCCTTGAAAAAGGTGAAATAAACCACCGAAATGTCGGAGTTGAAGCGATACATCTTTTTGGCTGCTACCATAGACTGCATAGCCAAAAAAACCCATTCAGTCCTTATAGTCGAAAAGATCACATTTACTACAAAAGTAACCAATATATCCAGCGTTCCATTTTATCGAAACATGCATATCTGGTTCTCATTTATATATAATAACAATAGAATATTTATATTGTATGTAGCAAAACATCGAAAAGTAATGTCAATAAGTGAGAAAGGCAAAATTGCACCATTGGGTTGATTAAACAGGGTTTTTTTTGTCAGAAAAAAGACTCAGTGGGTGGAGGAGACTGAAATAATACACGTTAGTCAACTACGGTGATTTATAATTGGGTGTGATAATTCACATCAATTAGGATAACTGCTTATAATTCAGTGTATTTCAGTTACCAAATAAAGTTACATACACATAACTCCAGGATACTTAATTCCGAAGGTCAGTTTTACACAATGCTACAATGCTGGACAAATTTGGAATGTAGTTGCACTACTGTCGAAGCGCTTCTAAATTTCCGGCTGTTTTACAACCTACGGTGGGAATTACGTGACATTCAAATGACATGCGAGCAAACGAATTGCTGAATGACAGATATTAATTTACCAGGCACCGCCTCACAAAAACAAACAACTGCGAGCGAAATTTCGACCTGGCGGTAGATGTAGTGGGTGGCGACTGCGGGATATACAATTCCCAGTGGATAAATGCAAACAACCATGTCCATTTAGAATCAGGAAATGAGAATAGGCTCTCATTGTTTCCTAGCAAACGACACGATTCGTCAAAATAGCATTTTATTGGAGCTGACCTTGAGGCAATGATTGATACCTTTTGATGGGATCACGATTCGAGGCAATTAATACGATATTGTTGGTAAGCATGCAACCGGATGCCGAAATATAAATGCTCGAGCCATATAACATACAGTCAGATTCGGAGTTTTATGACCCGCTGTGAAACCTAATTTGCTAGTGGAAAAACTACTATATTCCCTAGGATATTGGAAACAGCGTTTCATGAGGGATTAAAAAATAAATATCTCCTGAATGCACGAAGTACTGACTAAATAGCAAAAATCACTTTCCTCTTGCTCGAGTGTGAAGAATCACTAATAATAGAAAACAGATCACTGTGCCATACCCCTATATCGCGCCTCCCATTTAAAATCCATCCCCCAGGGGAGAACCGACCATAATTTCAGACTATAATTAGTAGGAAAGTGAAACTTCTACGCTTTGGGCGATAAAAATAAAAAAAATCGAGAAAAACGATCCTCTCATATTTCAGTTCACACCCCAACCTAGGCCAATATGCATCAATCTCGCCTCACCCAGCCAGCATCCATCCAGAAGATTCAGACTGTAGCGTAATTATAAACAGCGGGAAATCCGCTTCGCCGTGGAAGATCCGCACGAACAGAAACAACAAACAGATCGTCCGCCAATTTTCATACTTTTCATTTCGTGAAACAGTGCAGTGTTTTAATTTTCGGACTCAGCCGGATCGGGTCTGCTAGCGTATAGGAATGCCGGTCGGTGGCGGCACATTTGGTAAAAATTGTTCGGTGAAAGTTTACAACTTAATTATTCTTTTCATCCTTCCTCAATTTTCCGGCTGCTGCGGCACAAAAAAGGCGCTTTCGTTCACACAGGAGTCAACCTTAAAAACGGCATACACTACCACCATCAAAAAGGGTTGGTGTTAATCGAATAACGCTAGGTCTTCCCGAGCAAATATTCATGGGTTCAAACACCACACAGCTCCTTGAAAAGACCTTAAACATGGTCCGTGCCAAAATTCCCAACCATCAAGACACCATAAATTGGTCTCAATAACCCATAAATACACCAACATATGGTATTTTATATGGGATCTACCGGACCATGGTAATGGTGTTTTCATGGATTGAACCCATTTCAAACACCCATGTCAAGCCCCATGAGCATGGGTGTATTATGGGCTTTCCGTTTGCTCGGGTTATTACTCGCTTATTACTGCTGTCGGCTATAACTGCTCACTACAGTATCATCGCGGAGGAGAAATCAAGCTGTGAAATAATTTGGTAAACAAAAAGAGCTTTGATCAAGGTCAGTGTCAATTAAAATTAAACAGATGTGTTTACGGATTTTTGTTCTTGTTACGGATGTGAAATTACAAAATATTTGCTTTTTTAAGAATCCGATATGTAGTTATCGTTAGATTAGCACTCGCTATTGACTGCTTAAACTTAAGATGGCGAAGTTTTTTCATTAGTTTTTTTTATGGCGGTATGTGCTTTTGCTTTGAGTACTACCCAGCCGGATTGTCTGTAGTGTCTGTATTGTTTACAGTACTGACACGTAGGCGACTGATTGTCATAAGTCCAGAGCGTGGTTTGAGAGTAGGCTGCGGCAGGTAGCACGGTCATGAAGAAAGGAGTGTTCAAAAAATTCTTCTGTGTTCGTCTGTATGTTAAATGTAATAGTTGTAATCGAATTGCGGTGAAACTTATAAGAACTAACCTATAAGTTTCGTCGCAATTCGATTCGATAGCGAAAACAACATCAAATTGCACTACGTGCAACCATCGATGATCCCGACAAGTAATTCAACCATTCCAGACTATCGACAATAGTCATCATAACATCAAACAGAAGTCTTCATTCAATAGACATTCAATAGAATCCAACACCGATTCAATTCCGAAACCCCCGTCTTCTCTTCCATTCAATTTGTCTTCTCGCACAACCAAATCCCAACAAAGTTTCGATTTCATCCATTGAGCCTTCTCGTATTCCATTTTCGGCAGAAACCGATTTCCATTTCAAACTGCTGATCCATAAAAGGAACGCCGCCTAACACTCCCTGCCTCCCCTGGAGCCCACTAAGTTCACCCGCACACTGGGCCATTGTTCGACGTTGAATTAGATTTTAATAATTTGATTAACGAGGAACGATTGTTCGTATGTGTGTGTTCGAGCGCGCGGACGTCTAGTTGAAAAAGTACTTTATCTCATTGGTCACGGTTCCTTCTTAGGTCGTCTAAACAAACTTCAGCTGTGTACAAATATACACCCGCCCGAGGGGGCGACTCCCCTATTTACTCCACGATTCAGGTAACCTCAGGAACGAAAAGCAATAATATTTACTTTGAAACAGCTCAATGGAATACTGATGTAGAGAATCGATGAAAAAGAAACTTTTACTCTATCTCGAAGTTTTTGTTATTATTGAAAGAACACTGGTCCTCTTTCTCTCTCACACACTGTGCAATTCGATCGATCCAGCCAAATTGGCCCAACATATGTTTACCCCGAGTACGGTCCAAGATATGTAGCGTGCATCCCATAAACCAAACTCTTCACTTTCATTTCGGGTGGGCTCCACAGGCCGAGTGGGACCATAATAGCTAATAACGCAGCCGAAGAATTGAGTGATGGCGAAAGTTATCTTGGCCGGTCGCGGGTTCGTATATCAAGCTCTTGAGAAACTTGATTAAACTCGACTTATTTTGATTGGGTTACATTGTTCGCTCGCGTGGTCCATGCAAGTCTTAGTTGAGCGAGGTACGGAGCGAAGGTTGAAATAATTAAGATTTATGAACCGGGAAGTGTTAGATTCTATTGTGTCGTGGGATATGAAAGAATTGACGTGGGATATTGAAGGAGTTTTCAACGCGTAAATGACAGGTTCAGTCATTCTAAGCTTCGAAGCTGTAGTGTGTCTAAATTACATGAGCAAAAAATTCTGATTAAATCGATTTCAAAATACAATGGATGCTGTCGTAGGATCTCTGAGCCCGGAATAGATTATATGATAGAAATCTGCACACGAACGGTAGCTTCAATGAATCCCGAGAGCAATATTCATTCACAGCAAAAAAAATTAAAAAAGGTTGGGCGCATTCCTCACCCAACTTGTTTTTAAGATTTCCAATAAGACATTATCTTGGTTTAATGAACTATCATTAATCACGTCCAACCGAAACGCGTATTCAGGAGAGTAAAGATCACCATACCGCGTGAAAGTGAAAGAAAAACAATATTATTAAACACAATTGCACTCACCGCCAGCACGTGATCCAATTCTTTGGTTTCGGGTCGTGATTTCATCTTACTGCTATCGTTGTGTTGATGTTTGTCCGCCCCCTGACCGGGCCGGCGGGCACCAATTCCACCGCCATCGCCCCCATTGCACTGATGCTGGTGGTCATGATCGCTCCCGTCGCCGTCGTCGTCGCCCTCGTGGTCTGCCACAACAGCCTCGTCTTCGTCGGTGATCGGTTCCTCGGAATCATGCTCGATGCCCTCATCGTCATTGTCTGTTAGATAGGAGAAAGAGGTAATGGATAAGAAAGAAATGTTCATATACATTAGGGTGGGATTTTTTTGCGATGTTGGGATTGTTTTTTCCATCGCCAGTTCAAGCTCAATCAAAGTATGAACAAACATTTATCAATATATATCAAATCAAGAAAATAAAGCAATCCGAAGTTATTTCATTTTTAAAATAGTCTTTTATTGGGATATCGTTAGTGCTGACAGAAGATGTCTGTTATTTAATTCGAATCATTAAACTTTGAACAGCTCTAACAATTTCCAGGAACATTCTAGCACCGTACTTCCTTCAGCTAATTTGATGGGCACTTTTTGGATTCACTGTGGACATTAGAAATAAAAATCCATGAATGTAGGTTTTTCCACCCGAATTTGTTTACAAATTTCAAACTGCATGCGAGATGCTGGGTCATAATCAATGGACCCAAAACTCGCACACCCGTTTGGGATCCGAAATGGAACCAAAAGATTTAATCTCGCTCGATGGAGCCAAGTTTACTCCTGGCAGATTAAAAGCATCGAAGCAATACTCTCGCTAACTCTAACAATTTGGGTATTTTTGGAATGGGAGTTTAATTCCACAATAATAATAATTAAATTCCACAATAGTACCTAATAATGAGAAACACCACCATCAAACAACAGATACTAGTATTTCGACTACGACGCATACTCTTCTTCAATGTTCATATTAGTCTAAAGAAAATTCTCCGTTTTCTGTATTAAATGCTGTAGCGATGGGGATTTTCTTTAGACTGATATGAAAATTGAAGAAGACTATACGTCGTAGTCGAAGAACTAGTACAAGGCCGGCGGATAGCATAGGTAGTATGGGTACTACTACCCACTCGAAAATAACCGAGAGAGGAAATACCCACTCGAAAGTTTGGAACAAACTAAAACCTGAAATTAACCGCATATTTGTTTTGTGCATAAAATGCATGCGTCTAAAATTCTCGATGCACAATAACTTCATTTTTTCATTGAGATACAAATGTCTTTTGGCGTACAATTTAAACTTCTGGAAAATAGGAAATAATTAGGATTTGTTTAAAATTTAAACTTTTTAGTAATACTAAGGGGAATATATTTTAAAACACAATTTGTTATTTTTTAGCACGAACTATTATTTGGTCCGTGTTAAGTAAGACCGGACCAAGTCGCAAAACATCAAAAAATGAGATAATGATATCACTGGATAAGGAATTTCGTCAGCTATATTCGACTTTTGCCAGATTTGAAATATGTAACAATAAACAAGAATTATAGCAAAAATTAATTTTCAATCATAATGTGAAGGATGCTACGATTCAAACTTTAAACTCGTTTTTCTCCAAATCAATATTTAGTCACTTAGTCCGGTCTGACTTAACACCGACCATTTGATTAACAATTGAAACAAGGAGAAACTATATAAGGCTTACTATAAGGAAGACAAAAGATATACAAGAGGAATTGATTTCAACATCAGAGTAGCAGAGACCGTATCAGGGAAAGTGAAGAGAGGCTTAACATCAATGTTAGGGAGAAGAAGAAATTAAACTTGCAGATTTTTGGCAAACGGAAGAATACTACAGGACATCATGAACCGGATCGCCAACTGCCCTCCTTGGATCCGCTGGGAGCTCTGTAGCTCAACCAAATGAGAAGAGATAACTAAATTTTGCTATCCATCGCGTTGAAAATCTGTATATGAGAGACATATACGGAGATTGAGGATAGCTAGCACATCTCGGACTGGAAAGAGGCCGAAGGGATTTGTTTAACGGAGATCTGGCGCTAGGGCACTAGGCGCACGACCATACAACATGTTTAATGTTGGGATACTCGTCATCATAAGCGCAGAGACCACTTTCCACGACTCCACTACACCGGAGATGCTCATTCAACGTATAATAACTAGATATGACCCGAGATATCATCCGAATGAAGTCACGAGCCTTATCCATCTCCTTGAACCAAGGCTTGTTTGTGTCTTTAGGATTCCTAACCGTCCATTCTTCCGTGAAATTTCGAGCGACCTTTGACATGAAATACTGGCAAACTCGTTGAAGCTACGTGATCTTTCTTGAATATCAACTTCTAATGCCTAACTGTACGTCTTTTCTCATTACCATTCCAATATAAGTGTCCGCCTTCTCATTATCAGGAATGGAGCAATGCAAAATAATTCAAACTAAGGTAATCTGATATGATTTATCAGGTAAATAACTAAGAAACGCTACACTGCTTAGCGCGAGCATCTTTGCTGTCAAATAAATTTGTGTGTTCAAAGAGCATTACGTACAAATAAAGTATTATCATTTAATCGCAAAACATCAATTGTTTGAGTGTATGATAGTGCAGATTTTTGGTTTCGTGCATTCCGATCAACGGTTGAATCGAATAGGATCTAGCGTAGTACAACGTAGTACGGAGGATTAACTCAGTCCTGGCGAATAATGGTAAAATTGTAGAAGATCTACGTCGGAAGACGAAAGTTAACCAAATGTTTCGTGTTTATCCTAGGAAAATCATGGGAATGAAATATAGGGACAATTGGGTTTTTTGATGTCCCATGAAGAAATTCGTGATAGTTTCTAAGATTTCCGAGACGAGGAGCCACTTACTTTGGTACTAGCACCCATCAAACGGCACTCTCAGGCCTGTATGAGGCAGCTTAGGAGAGCAAATGATTTTTCTTTTTTTGAAAATTTATAGGGACATTAGAACATGTTCCTTCAAAGGGGTTGTCATACTCTCGCTCTTTAGTGGAGAAGGGAGGGTAGAAATCAGTCGTGGTTTTTATGTTTCTACATTGGGTTACTGTATGGACCAATTGTTCGTAATGACGGCATACCCTGAGGCACAAAAAAGCGAACAGGTAGACGAGCCCCGTTCAAAATAACAAAGTTTAAAAGAGTAGATCCGGCGAAAGTCTTGACATGAAACTGATTGAAAATAAGTTCTTATACTTCTCGAATTATGCTGAACGCATGTGCTTGCAAACCAGAATTTTCACTAATTGAAGCAAAGGGTTCTGGAAGGTTCCAACGCCATATTTCACAATTAAGACCCCTATCGAAGACTACACCATCAATCTTTACTTCCCAGGCGGGTACGTAGATAAGATACTTGTTCGTATACGTTAGATGTTAAATGGGTTATATTCGGTCCGGAAGTAAACCTTCCAGGGGCCTGTTGAATTAGATGAATATAATTTATATCGAAAAGGAGATTTATCCGCATTATGTTTCCATCAGATAAATATTCAAAACGACCTCCATTGAGCCAGAGAAGCTGTCTCTTGTCGGAGATACCTTCCCATTAGTCAACACTATCATGCGAGCTTCAGTACCTGCGCAAAGAAGGTTTTATTGGAGGAAACAGAAAAATAATGCAATGAAATTTAAAAGAATAGAGTAATTGATATTTAGCTGTGGAACATTTGTAGTATCAGTAATCAACAAAGACATTTTCGCTCAGCCGTCGGTCACACAGCCCGTAAACAAAGGGTAGTTCCAAATAGCCACCAGGTATTATATGGAAATGTTCACTTGTACTAACATACACCATGTCTGAACTTTCGTTACTACGAGTAGAAATCACTCCAAATCTTATTACCCACTCGGGAAAAAAGTGTTTCGCCGGCCCTGAACTAGTATCTCTTGTTTGTTGGTGAAAAGCACAGTTTTTCATTATTATTATAGTGGAATTAAATGAAAGATATCTGTCTTTTAGAGGGTTAATAATGAAAATCGATATTTGGCTCTATTTGAAAATCCTAGACGGCGACTTCTGGTCTAGCAAAATTATCAATAATCCTAACAATTTAAGTGTTTTTAGTACGGAGCTTGATGAGTGGATGTTGGAAAACGATGTCTAGCCCCATTTCAATATCCGAAATAACTACTTCCGGTTCGGCAACAATTCTGCCTAAATTTAACAATATCGGTGTTTCGATTGAATAACGGAAATAGATACCTTGCGCCATTTCGAAATGCACCATTGACAATTCTAACAGCAATATTTTTAGAACGGGCTTGACGAGTGGAGTAGACTCATCTGACCCATTCCGCAAATACCCCTATTGTTAGAGTTGAAGAGAATTTTGCTGTACAGGAAGTCGTCTTCGTGAATTATGAAATGGCGTCATACATCAATTTCGGTCATCTATTCGTCAATCCAATTCCAAAAATACATATGTTGTTACGGTTTTGAATAAATGCGCTAAAACGGAAATCGCCATCTTGAACTTTCAAACGGCATTGGACATCGAATTTTCTATGTATATCCATCATTCGTATGGTATCCTCCGATACATACATAAAATCATCGACGCCACTTGCTTTCCAGTTTGTTTCAACTACTTCCCGCTAAACCAGACTTCTGATTTCTTTTTATTGTGCGCCGCTCAGAACAGTTCGGCGGAGTGCCTATTTTTGGTGCGACATTTAAGACATTTTATGATATTTAGAATAGTATTTTGATGAATGGTAGTAACTGTTTCTGTATACATTCTGTTTCGTATACATCTAGTTCTCTAATGTAACTTTTGGATTTTCGGCCACAACTGTACATGGCCTGCCAAACCAAATACTTTTTGGGGAATTTATCATAGACAGCTTCTTTGTCCACAAATAGTTGGTAACAGTATTCTTTTGCCTTGCGGTATAACAAGATAGTCGCGAAAGGTATTGGAAAACTTCGGGCACATATGTTTCATCGTCCATTGTATTATAGTACATCATTTACTATAGTATACAAACAGGGTGAAACTCTCCTTAACATTTCATAGTGCACGACTTTGTCCACTAGGAGGTAGATAATAGTCTAATACCTTTCTCCGGAAAACCAGCCAGAGGCTGTGCTGCGGATTGAAGTATCTAGCCAAGAATTGATCCACTATGTCCTGCTTCCAAGCTAAGGTGATTCTCCGAGTCGAGGACTGAATTGCTGGTTGGAGTAAAATATGACGGTTGTGCACGGAGTGTCGGGGGTCTTACCCTTGCTGTGTTAGACGAATCTGTGACACAGTGAAACTTTTTTTCACAAATCGTGGAATTCAAATGATGGTCATGTCCTTAATTCCCATTTCGGGGTTCGCTATAGGCGATTATAAGCCAAAGTTTTGTACAAAAACTGCTGATGATGAAATGTTTAGTGCTGTGATCGAGTATGTCTAGAGTAGCACAAATTAATCTTCAGTATATCCCGCTTTGTGTATGACAGAAAAGCTCCCATAGCTATGGCTCAAGAATCGTATTTCCATAAAGGAAACTTCTATATTGTAAAGCTACTTAACCCCGTTTTCGCAGCTCTCAGCAAAAATAGCATGACAAATCTTTCGGAAATGCCTCGTGCATGTATTTTTGAAAATAGTGCTATTGACTTATATCCTACACAACCAATGGCGTAGCTTGCAAATTTGTGACCAAACAAAAGCTTTTATGCCAGATGTGAGTCCTAAAATGTCGAAAAAATTGTTACATTTTCCAAGTACGCTGACACTGACAGGACAATACAAACTCAATTATTGCATGGTTACTGTTCAATGTGCCGAGTATTATTTGATCATTTGATATGTAACTACCCAACAGTAATGCGATTGCGTATAAGGATGTTTAGTTTTCCATACATAAATGAACCTATGTACGGGGAGCTAAACTCGAGGATATGTTATTATTCCTAACCCAATGTGTTAAAGAGCTATAGCCTTTATCAGTAGGGTTCAGTATGCCTTCAGGAGTGAAGAATCCAGCATGTTTGCAGATTTGTACCATGATTTTATTGTGTTGTCATTTTCCATTTCCCCCAAGGGGTGAGTCGCTTAGAACAATGTGCCATACACACCGTATCACCTACGATAGCACGATATAAGAATACGATTCACAGTAATTCACGATCATTTCGATTTTGTGGCACAATGAGGCACACTTATGACAACTCATTAACTGTCAACAAAGTGTAGTTAAATATTCATAGCAATTATTGCTTTTAATTTACTGAACACCATGGCACATTGCGGCACAGGCTACAACGCTGTTTGTTTGTTAGCACAATTCAATTTGTGCTAAGCGACTCACCCCTTGATTTCCTCACCTTTTTCTTTTACCTCGTCAGAAACGTGATGAGACGACATGATAAGGCAAAAATCTCCGAATAACGTGGGGAATATGCAAATAGAGCCAATATGTTTTGATTCCTGATTACTGATGCAAGATAAAAATTTCGAATGAATTAAAAAATCGTTGTGAATCTGGCGTGGATGTGGATGCGACACGTGTTAGCATGATCCAATTGCAATTCACTATGGGTCATTCCACGCGAAGTGATCAAGGCACGTGTAATCGACCTTCACGGATTTGAGCCAAATTTGGAGGAAATATTCATCTAGGGTCAATATATAAAAAACTACATTTTTGGAAGATCAGGGTCGATTTTTATGACCGTTTTAAAATTTTCGCAATTTTGGTCAATGAAAATGGATTTTTATATGAGAAAATGCGAGTTTTTCTCTTTGAAACAATGTATCCCATGATTCGCTCAAATTATATTGAGATTATAAGTTTTTTTATGTAAAAATGTCGGAGGAACACGATGGCATTAAAATTTTCAAAATTAAAATTTAAGTATTGAGAGAAAAATTGACTTTTAACATTCAACTGAAAAAATCGCATAGTTGGCAACACTTCCGCTAAAAGTAATATTTTTTCTAAACAACAATTTTCTTCAAAATCCATTTTGCGGTTTGATTCTAGAGTAAATAGAACCGGAGATATAATCAAAAGAATATAGAGGCTTTTGGCAATTTGTCAAAACGGGAGGTTCTCCCATGGCCCAAGGGGTGGTTCAATTAACACAAAAACTTGGAATTTTATATATTGACCCTAGATGAACAATTCCTCCAAACTTGGTTCAAATCCGTGAAGGTCGATTTCAAGTTAGTATCTTTTTTGATCACTTCGCGCGGGATGACCCATATTCAGTTGCTTTATTCAACGCCTAGGTTAATTTTATTTGTGAAAGTAATGTTCCAATATTAATCAGCATTCTCATATCGTACAGATCAGAAGTCAAAAACCGCACCGCTCGTGAACAGAAAAAACTACTTGCGCCGCTCAGCTATCTGCACACTAGAGAAACAGCAAAATCCCGTTGCCACTCTACAGTCAGTGAAATGAATGATTCACAAAACAAAATGGCGATTACGAGAGAATACAATCGCGATTGATTGATTGATTGCATCTTTAAGGACCACACTTTTTCGCAATAACATGCATACTCCAAGAGAAAATGTCGCCTCGAGAAATGAAAAAAAAATAAAAGTTGATACCTCCAAAGTTTTATAGCACACTAATGGCGTTTTTTATTGGGAAAGTTTATGAGTGGTCATAAAACTGCCATAAATCCTTGATTGTTGCTAGGGGTGGCATCTCACTGCATTTGAGATTTGTATGAAAATACAAATCTCAAATGCAGTGAGATGCCACCCCTAGCAACAATCAAGGATTTATGGCAGTTTTATGACCACTCATAAAACTTTCCCAATAAAAAACGCCATTAGTGTGCTATAAAACTGCCAGGAAGTCATAATCATTAGATACCAAATTTTGCGTAAACATTTGCATTGAAACGGGTTTCAAGGTCGCCAATATTTTTTCAAGTCTTCATAACTAACATATAGAAGTAAAAATACGTAGCTTCAAAATAACGAATTCAAAACCTATTCAGTAGATACTTTGCAATTTATTCCCCAAAAACAGCTCAATTTCGGCCCTCGGGTGTAGAGGACCCCCTTAACTAAATTCTAAGCAGCGAACACTTTTTTACCTACAAATTCGGCTTACAGACCGCCAGTTTGGATCGCGAATGGAGATTCTAGTGTATTAGCATTTACATTGATGTTTGCTGGCTGTGGATTTTGAGGTACCGGATACAGCTTTTGCAGGGTTTACGGAATCGAATTTCATCAATTTAAATTGCTGTAATTTTTTCCATTCGGTATTTTCTAATGAATTTTCAGTGAAATTAGTGCAATGTGTATCGTTTACGTTGAATAATCTTCACTACCAATTGTGAAACCATTCCGAACATAAAGTCGGAAGAATATCAGTGACGTATACGAAGTTTGCGTACGTATATAGACAATCAGTATGTTTCTCACCGTGCCAATAACATGAAAGGATGAATGGTTCAATGTACAATTGGGGTTTTAAAACAAACAGTACAAAAAGTGACCAAAAAGGATCTCCGCATAATGTGAAGGGGGTAATCGTGGCTTTTATGAGAAATCCCAATAGTTCAGTGAGAGACGTGCCGATAAAACTGCATTTACAGAAACCTTTGTGTAATATGAAAAAACGTAAAGGACTACAAGCGTACAAAATCAAAAGGCATAGAATCGCGATGAACGGAAGAATACAGTCGGAGAATCACATGCCCGGAAGTTATACACTCAGCTGTTGAAGAAACCGTATTGTCTGGTCATGGATGACGGGACTCACGTGATAGCCTATTTTCGACAAGCCCAGCAAGGCTTCTTTTACTGTGCGTCATAAATTTGACGTCCCTAAGAAAGTTATAAAGCAAAAGATGTCACAGTTTGCCAAAAATAGATGATTTAGCAGGCGATTTGCTCATGGTGAAAGCGGAACTACCTGTGGCAACTCTCACGATGGCCCTTTACTTTTCTGGTCGGATTTATCCTCGTGCCATTACTCGAAAGATGTTCTGGAGGAGGTCAATAACGAGCCAAAGGATCTTAATCCGCCGAACGCACTGGAATTGCGAGCAATCGAGAAATCATGGCCATCATGAATCAGACGCCCCAGAAGCATGCTAAGGCAGTGAAATTCTACGAAATGAGGAAGAAATGAATTTCCACATAAAACAAATTGACCGAAACGTTATGCAAGACTATATGAGCAATACTATGAAAAACGTACGGACATAGCTATGAAATCCAATAAAACGAACATGGAAAAATTTTGTGTTTTGGAGCTGTACCAACGTAAGGACTCGATTCACACTCACAAAACGCGATGCGAGACAGGATACAACACTTATTGTTCTTACTAACTACAAAAAGGATTAAAATTTACCTTTTTGTCGACAATAAGTGTTGTATCCTGTTTTGAGTCGCGTTTTTGTGAGTAGAACAATTTTATTAAAATATTTTGTTTTAATTCCCAGAAAGTTTGAAAACTATCGACTGAAAGTGTGACTGTGCATTGGATTGGATTTCCTTAGATGAGTTTTCTTTAGCGGTTTATGAGCATAGTTTACCGCAATATGCCGTCTATCGCAGAGCAGGAACGTAATAATTTCTCTTTAATACAATGTGCAAAATGTGTTCCGAGTAATGTTTGTGTTTAAAGGAATCTATCGATCCAACCACATTATCACCACAAATACACACATTGAAAATATCAGGGAAGTAATTCCCCCATGCATACTCCATATCGGATTCCTTTCCGAATTTCAATAGGAAAATTTTAATGGTAATATTGCAAGTAAGCAGCTTCATATCGTGTAGCGGTGCCAAATGAATCATTGTCCTTTTTTAGTTTTGTTCATCCTTTTGTGGGTCACGGTGTGCTTGGTAGAACAATTTTATTCGAAAAAAACGGCATCGCTAAAACTTCAGCATGTGATAGAATCGGCTTTTCTCTTTCATTTGAAAGTAAAATTAAAATATTCAGTTCGGGGGCTCCAGAACAACTTTTTATTTTAAAGTTTTTTTGTTTGAAAACTTAGGTTTTTCAATGAAACTGTTTCACATTTTTGCCCCTAGGTAGTACTTTAGACATTCAAATATTACCAAAAGTGAGAATCTGATGGACAATTTCATTGTGTATAACTTTGTAAAAAACTACATCGCGATCTAAAATCGCCAGAGAAAGCTATTAAATTTTTATCAAAGTTTCTAGATTCGCCCGGGGCCTATTGGTAAAGAAGCTTTATTCCAAAAACATGTTCATATATAATAAAATTGATTGCTTTATTTTAACAGTGTCTTCAGAAGAACCTGAATGCTAGTAAAGTCCCACCTTTAAGCGGAAAAAATATTATTCCAGATTCCACCGTTTTATGCGCACCAATGATATTTTAGGAGCAAGGAGAAATAGAGAAGAGTAGTTAATATTTGAACGAAATTAAGACTCTTTTGAAAGATGCTGCACAGCAAAAAAAAATCGTGTAACTTTACGTTTTGCCAGATGCACATAAAAGGAGCGTCCCAATTCACATAAATTTAAATGTAATTGCATCTAAAAATGTGTGTTGTTCGGCTTTTCATAGGTCATTCTGCCTAAGTTTTACATCAAAAGAGTCACAATATTTAATTTTGTATATCATAGCATGTAAAATCCTAATATCGGATGGAAAAATACGTCGTTACGTTGTTTACGTCAAATGTAAATTTCATTTTTTCTAAGAGTGTGGGTAATGCAGCAAAATGAAGCGGTTTTTTCTGTCACAGATATATTTGTTTCTTCACTCATTCTGGAGTATGTAATCTTGAATCAACCTTTCTGCTCATTAGCATCTTGTGGGATATATTTGGCCTAAATTTTAACTTTATATTTGATCAACTCGATTATATATTCAGTCATTTGATTTTATTTCGATTGAGAATCCTGATTGACAGTTTCATGAATGATAGAAAAATAATTCGATGAGATTTATGTTCAAGTTTGTTAACTTTGGGAATTGCTGTACATTGAACAGAAATCGCAATAGTAAATGAGAAATAAAGGTTTTGGCTATTGTGCGAAGATAGCGATCTCAATATAAAAGTAGATATAGAAAGTATCACCTTTACCCGAAAGACGTGTTGCTGTTAATGTCTCCAGATTCAGAACTGAACTGACAACTCTGTCTTCTTGATATGTTGTCTTTGCTCTTATCCCATATTATGAGGGAAATCTTCAATAAACAGACTAGTATTACTTTGAGAATTTACTGAATGTATGGTCCAGCCTGATATTTTCTTGTTCGTTTTCTTTTGTGATCCGTGTTCAACGAGTAACGACTCCGGAATTTCTTCTTAAAGGAAATTATGAAATTTGATTTTGTTCTTTTTTCTAAAATTGTGTGAAGTGTGTTCGATTTGGAAATAAAATTTGAGAACAAGCAAAACTCTACATCTATAAATTCTGATGAAATGAATCTACCACAAAAGATAACAAACATGGATCCAAAACTCGAAGAACTTTTTTCTCTTTCAATCATCTTTCTTTTAATGTTGATAAAGACAAACAGGATTCTCAACACAAAATTGCAATAAAATCCGTCGTTTATTACAATGACTCGAACTGTTTACTTTAGTTCATTCAAATATAAAGCTTTGAATTTAAACCAATTGTATTTTACCAGGCAGGATAGGATCAGGAAGAAGGGTCGTTCTAGTTTACATTCGCTAACTCCTAGAGCGAGCAAAGAAATGAAAAAGGCATGATAAAATCAGTGACATTAATCAACATCTATACCTTATAAGATTATCGATTAAATTTGAACAACACCTTTCCACACCTCCTTGTTCATGATGTGTCATTTTCGCCCAAGACCCGGAGGAATCTGAAAATATATTTTTTCTGCTGAGAAAGGCATTTTTAGAATTTTAGAAACCCCGAACCCGAGAAATCAAAAATTTAAGACCACGAGCCCCACCCGAAAAAATGTGATAAACTCAACCCAAGCCCGAAATTGTTTATACGGAGAACCAACCAAAGATTTGGCACTATGCTATATTTCTCCCTAAGGAGAAAATTTTCTCCGTAAAAGAAGAAAATTTTAAATTTAAACAACACGTACCCTATCCGTAAGCGAGAGTTTAAAATTTCAAATATCGAAACCCAATCCGAAATAATTTCAAGAGAATTTCAGATTCCGAAAACCGGAACCCGATCAAAACCCGAGAATTTTAAATTTATATAACCCGAACCTGGATGGATCGGGTCAGAGTATCGGGTTCAAAAAACTTTGACTCTGGCCTGGATTTGTTGAACAAGATAGTAGGTCTTACTTGGTGGCACTGAATAAATGCGACATTCTTTAGCCTACGCTTCATTTCCACCATGAATTAGTGGTTCATATCTTAAATACGAAATGAACAGAAGCACAACGTATTGCTGCTGAGAATCACTCATCTAGATAGATCATAACGGCAGTAATAAAAGTGACGGTTTCCTTCGACAACTGATTTTTGTCGTTTGCTTTACGCTGGCTCGGGCAAAAGCAGAAAATATCGTGACTGTTTTTTTTGTAATTAGAAACAGATCGCGCTTCTTTTTTTGTGGACACTATTTATGTTATCTTATCTGAGTGACTTCAAGGAAAAAAATAGACCCCATTTGGTGAATGTAGGATTCGAATCGACAAGCTCAGGTTATGTTTTTTGGTAAGTCAAATTAACTCCACCTCGATCTGGGGTTAATCGCCACGATTTGAAATCATATACTGAAATCGCTTTCGATGGAAATACAATCACTTTGACATGGTTAACTTGATTTCGAAATGTTCTTATAATCTATATCTACTTCGGGAGTTCTGTACTTAATGAGCCTTACGTTACAATTAAGAAGCATCAAGCGAAAATGACGCATGCTCATGATGTTCGTAGAAAAAAGTCGAAAACTTTTAAAAATACATGATATAAATCTAAGCCACATAACCGATACTCTCGAGATAGATGTACACGGAGGATACGAATCAACCAAGTCGACAACTGGAATTGATCGTTTATTCTGTTAGTTTTACATGTTCAACAATAGCGTATAAAGTCACTGCTAAATAGGCAAGATATAAATGATAAAAGCCCAAGAACATAAAAAGCTCGGATCACGAACCGTGGTAGTTATTCTGAAGTTCATGCGCTTCCTTGTAAGTCACTAATCTACAAACCAGTATAAAGCAATAATGCAAACAGGAGTAAATCCATCCCAGGTGATCCATATCGAACCCAGAACCTCAAACCATGGAATACTGCCTTTTTGAAGATTTCCGGAAACTGATACGCAAGAATCTTCATGTTCTTCACTCGGTAAAAAGCAATCTGAACGCGATACAAAGGTTGGCAGTACCGGTAATACTTCCAAACACATACGCGAACAGCTGTGCGGCCAAACTCGTGACTGCTGGTCAGCGGTAAGTTAGCAAAAAAAACGGTAGTTGACAGCTTTATGATTGCAATTAGTCAGAGATTTTTGCGCCCAGATATACATACATCAGAAGGCAAACCCGAGTAACTCCCCCACTCGCGAGCACATGTCAGTTGAAGAGCACTTCAGTGCCCTGAAGGCCAACCAATGGATCGTGACTTAATATGGCGCGGTCAGTTTTATAGCTCTTATATGTTAATTTACAGCATACATTATGCTTCCAGTGCAATTTCCCGCAGGTGAATCGGCACACGGCTCACTGGCACCCAGCGTACCTACCGTTCGTTCGCGATCGCCAATCTCGAAAGTTGAACTCCCTGCCGGGCGACCTTCAACCGTATCAAGATCTATCTCGCGGGTAACCGTTACCGGTCTTGCTGATGCCTCTAATAAGTGCACTTGGAGCCCGATCCGCGAACATGAAAACTAAATTAAATAAGCTCGCGCGCCATGCGCCCCGGCCCTTGATGTTTTGGTGGCTTGTTTATTGCATAGCACGGGTGGGGAGAAACGTAGCATCGTAGGACATAGTGTTCAAGAATGTATTCGGATTTTTCTCTGTGGAAGCGATGTAAAAGTAGTCGATTTGTGCTCGATTGCAAACCCCTTCCATTTAGAATCAAATAATTTAATTCAGAAAATGGAGATTGCTTTGAAATTGAAGGACTAATTAGTAGAAATCGGTTCTTAAACTCTCTAGAGAGTGTTAAAGTTTTCAAGTTTTAGGTTTTTTATAAAGTCAAGCCAAAATTTTCACAATCCATAACCCACCGTGCGTTGCGCGCATTATGAACTTTCTGTCAGTCGTGACAGGTCCAGCGACGACGGGGCTGGAACTGACAGGCTAGCGGTTCCATAAATCTCCATTTAGTATTTAGTTAGCTGCGCTCTGCTACCGCATGAATTAAACCGAAACACCGACCGGTATAAGTGCTATTACGATTTGGGTGCAGCTGGTTTTTTATTTTGCATTATGCATAAAAAGTTTGCTTCCATAGGTCGGCTATTTTACACTTGATATTTAAATTCGCTCGTTTGTTAGTCATAATGGATTAGCAATTGCACAGCGGGCGGCGGCAAAGGCAAGGTTTTCTGAAATGTTTCGGTTAAGATAGTGGGAGGCAGCTTTCGATGGCTCGTAGTGGGCAGTCTAGATTGCAAGTAGTTGAATCTAAGTGGCAACTAAATACAGGAATCATAAAAAGTTAAATCCTGTTTCCGACCACTTGAATCAGATGCTTATTGCATTGAATATATTTTTGGTTTTCGTTCTTATGCTCCGCTGTCTTCAACATAAACCGTCCTGTTTTAATAATATTAGTTAGCTTTCTTGAATGTGAAGCAATAAAAATCTACATCCTATGATTTAATAAAGAAGTATAGGCAACCCAGATAATAATTCTGACAGCAACCTTTATTTCTTCCTTGAAAGAAAAATACAACAAATAAACAAATAAAAAAAATGAATGAACAAAATAGCACATATAAGCACAACATCTAGCTTAGAAAAGTTGAATTTTAATGTTTCGTGTTCTACTCGTCAGTAACTGACACCAACTTGCTGCCAAACCAAACTAACACCAAATTGGCGCCAGTTAGAGACTAAATTCAAACAGTTCACACAACATGTGTGAACGCCTAACTGCCTAGTACCGAGTGCTGTCTCGGTTAGCCAAACACAAAAGCTCTGAATCGGTGACGAGTATAGGGACAGGCAAAACTCGATAGTACGTACATCTTTTCTACTATACTTTTATCGATTCCAAAAATAGAATTTCAAAACCATTCTCATAATGCTTACTATGATATGCAACTTCGATCGAATATTATAAAATTCAACTTAAAGTTACACATTTGTGATGAATTGTACTACGAGAGTAGTTGATTTAAAAAAAGAATGCTATTCTACAAAATGTTTATTAAGGTTTCATCTATAAAATAAAATTTTTCGAGTGTAAGGTGTCAAAAATGGCGGCGCCAGCAAAAGGTGTTTTGAAAACCGACCTCATCTGTGGGCACGATACAGGTCGCAATTCTTCGTCTACAAGCAACAAACCAAAACGATCTTGAAGATTATATTCCGTAGAGGCGCTCCAACCTAAAAAACATGAAAAAATAAAAACAAAATGGCGGTCACTTGAAAATAAAGTATCGTTTTTTCGCATGATTTTTCCACTTTGGCCGGCTGTAAAAAATAGTTAATGATCAAAATATTGCGATTTTGTAGGTTACAGTGCCCGAGAATACCCAAGTAACAAGTCTTGTTTTATAGCACACTACAAGTGCATTCTAAGTTTTAAGAAGATCTTCAAGAGTACCATAGAACCACAATTGTTACTAGGGTGTTGTCTTCTTTTAGGTGGACAAAACCCGAAGTTGATTGGTTGAATGGTTAAAAAACGAGAATGCCCGTAGATTCGAAAAATCTTGTTCCGAAAAGCCGCCATTTTGGACGTCACAATCGAATTTTTTTATTTTATAGATGAAACCTTATTAAACATTTTGCAGGATAGCGACATGTCTAAGTCATTTATACTGCTTCAAAAAAAATAAACATTAGGTTCTTCTTCCCACAATTATTTAAGAGATAGATAAATAGATCAAATATTTTGGGTAGCAGCAGCTCGCTTCATAAGTGGTACGATCACTGTCGTCAACGCGATAATCGTATTTTTTTTTATTCATTTCGTTTATTTGATAGGCACAAATGCGTTAGCTTGGCGGTGCCAAATGCTTATGTTTTTACATTTTGGATATCTTAAAACTAGGAGGTTACAATGTTGAAATATTTTTTTTTACAAAGGAAAAAAAATTTACAGCTATCTTAAGACTAGAAATAAGATTCAATATACAAGAGAGGGCCAAAAGATTTTTTTATGAAAAGATTTAAAACAAGGGATTCACTTTGATATACAAGAGGGGGAGTAATAGTATTTTACGAAATATTTTACGGTTATCTTAAAACTAACAATATAGTTTAGTACAAAAAAGGGGGAACAAATATTTATGAGAAACTTCACAGAAATCTTAAAACTAGGGATTCAATTCTATTTACAAGATGGAGGACAAAAGTTTCAATAAAGAGTAAAAATTATAGCTATCTTAAAACTAGGAATACAGAATACTAATTTGAATTTTTTAACTAAAACTTATGCTTGGTCAAGATATTCAGAGGGTAGCTTATTTCCGCATCAGTGTAGCAGCAGTTGTATCAAGGACAGGGGAGAGACAGGGAAAGAAGAGCAAAACTTGCAACTTTCGCTCGAACGGGGGGGGAGGGGAATCAGCGAAACAAATTTGCACCTCAGTCTAGTGAGTCGTCGAGTACCGGATTGGCGGATGGTATTCTTCGGACCCGCGGGGAATCCTTCAAAAGTCATCGGACCTCGAGTCGCTCTCGCTTCAGTTTCCTTCTATGCAGGCGTAGTGGTAAGGACGACGGCGGTTACATAGTGGCACTCTGGAGCTGATCGGTTCCACAAGGCAGGAGGAAACTCTAAAAACGAGAAATAAAAGAGAGGGGCTAAATTGGGATATTTATCGTTTTTATGAAGGTATAAATAAGGGACATATAGGGAAAATCACGAGTTGCCAGCATATCTCGAACTGGGACATTGGGTGGTCTACCTCGGGCCCGAAGGGAATCCTTTAACTGAGACCTGGCGTCACAATACCCGGCGCATACCCAGACAACGTGTTCGATGTCGTGATAGCCCTCGTCACAAGCGCACAGACTACTCTCCGCAAGCCCAATACGCCGCAAATGCGCATCCATGGTGTAGTGATTGGACATAAGTCGGGACATTACGCGAATAAAATCCCGACCCACATCCATCCCCCCGAACCAAGGCTTCGTTGATACCTTTGGGATAATCGATTGTAGCCATCGTCCAAGTTCCCCATTGATCCACGAGGTTTGCCAACTGTTGAGCGTCCTCTGACGACAAATACCAAAAAATTCGTTGAAGCAGATTGGTCTTTCGTATATGTCACCATTTAATGCGCCCACCTTTGCTAATGAGTCGGCCTTTTCATTGCCCGGGATAGAACAATGAGAGGGGACCCAAACAAAGGTAATCTGATAAGATTTTTCAGATAACGTACACAAGGACTCCTGTATCATCCCCAGAAAATACGGGAGTTGCTTTTTAGGCTTCACCGCACGAAGAGCCTCGATAGAGCTGAGGCTGTCCGAAATGATGAAGTAGTGATCTGTGGGCAGAGTGTCGATGATCCCAAGGGTGTACTGAATTGCAGCTAACTCTGCGACGTAAACTGAAGCAGGATCATTGAGCTTGAATGAAGCGGTGATAGTATTGTTGAAGATACCGAAGCCAGTGGACCCATCGAGATTTGATCCGTCAGTGTAAAACATTTTGTCGCAGTCGACTTCTCGGAATTTATTATAAAATATATTGGGGATCACCTGCGGGCGTATATGGTCCGGGATTCCACAAATCTCTTCCTTCATGGATGTGTCGAAGAATACAGTAGAATCAGAAGTATCTAGGTAACGGACACGGTTGGGATTGTACGAAGAAGGATTGATGCTCTGTGCCATGTAGTCGAAGTACAAGGACATAAAACGGGTTTGAGAATTCAGCTCGACGAGCCTCTCGAAATTTTGAATTACCAACGGGTTCAGAATGTCGCATCGGATGAGCAATCGATATGAGAGTTCCCAAAATCGATTTTTTAGCGGAAGAACGCCCGCCAGCACTTCGAGACTCATCGTATGGGTCGAGTGCATGCAACCCAAGGCAATGCGCAAGCAACGATACTGGATTCTCTCCAGTTTGATGAAGTGTATGTTCGCAGCGGAGCGGAAACAGAAACACCCGTACTCCATCACCGACAATAACGTTGTTTGGTATAACCTGATCAGGTCTCCTGGGTGAGCACCCCACCATGTTCCAGTTATTGTTCGGAGAAAATTGATCCTTTGTTGGCATTTCTGTTTCAGATACCTAATGTGACATCCCCAGGTACCTTTAGAGTCGAACCAGATCCCGAGATATTTAAATGTGAAAACCTGGTTGATCGTTGCACCCATTAATAAAAGCTGGAGTTGCGCCGGCTCACGCTTCCTAGAAAAAACAACCAACTCAGTTTTCTCCGTGGAGAACTCAATACCCAGCTGAAGAGCCCAAGCAGACAAATTGTCCAAGGTATTTTGTAATGGTCCTTGCAAGTCGGAAGCTTTGGGCCCTGTAACAGAGACCACCCCGTCGTCTGCAAGTTGCCTTAGCGTACATGAATTGGCAAGACAATCGTCAATGTCATTCACGTAGAAATTGTAGAGCAGGGGACTTAGACATGAGCCCTGGGGAAGACCCATGTAGCTAAATCGCAATGTTGTTAAATCGCCATGCGAAAAGTGCATGTGCTTTTCAGACAACAGGTTTAGCAAAAAGTTATTTAAAATTGGCGAAAGACCATGCTGGTGCAGCTTCTCTGACAGAATGTTGATAGAAACTGAGTCAAAAGCCCCCTTAATATCCAAGAAGACTGATGCCATCTGCTCTTTGTTAGCATAGGCCATTTGGATGTCTGTAGAAAGCAACGCAAGGCAATCGTTCGTCCCTTTGCCTTTGCGGAAGCCAAATTGTGTATCTGACAGTAAGCCATTTGCTTCCACCCAATTGTCGAGGCGAAACATGATCATTTTCTCGAATAACTTCCGAATACAGGACAGCATTGCAATCGGCCGATACGAGTTGTGGTCGGAGGCTGGTTTTCCTGGTTTTTGGATGGCGATGACCTTCACTTGCCTCCATTCATAAGGGACAATGTTACCCTCAAGAAACTTGTTAAATAAATTCAACAAGCGCCTTTTTGCAGTGTCTGGCAGATTCTTCAGCAAGTTGAATTTGATTCTGTCTAACCCTGGGGCGTTATTGTTGCACGATAAGAGAGCAACTGAGAACTCCACCATCGAAAACGGTGTTTCGTTCGCGGTATCGTGAGGAGACGCGGCGCGGCACGTTTTCTGTACCGGGACAGAGTCCGGACAGATCTTCTTGGCGAAAGCGAATATCCAACGGTTTGAATATTCCACGTTCTCGTTGGTACTATTACGGTTACGCATACGTCGAGCCGTACCCCAAAGAGTGCTCATCGCTGTTTCTCTCGTTAACCCGTCGACGAACCAGCGCCAATAACTGCGTTTTTTGGCTTTCATTAGACTCTTCATTCGCCTTTCTAACGACGCGTACTGTTGATAGCTAGCGGGTAACCCGTCTTCCCGGAAGGCCTTATATGCAGTGGACTTTTCCGCGTACAGCTCTGAGCACTCTTTATCCCACCACAGGGTGGGAGACCGTCCATGGGTATTCGCGCTGGGTACTGGTTTAGTCTGAGCTTGATTCGCACTGTCGAGAATCAAGCCAGCCAAAAACCTGTACTCTTCCTCCGGAGGAAGTTCTTGAGTGGATTCGATTTTAACGGATATCGCGGTCGCGTAACTCTTCCAATCAATGTTCCGTGTGAGGTCATACGAGGCATTGATTGTTTTCGATGGTCTTGAACCGTTAGCAATTGAAATCACGATAGGCAAATGATCGCTACCGTGCAATCGAACTGTAGCGATGTCGAGCAAAGGGATAAATCCAACGCGCTTGCGCGTGCTGGTGGTGTAGGAATCCGCGTCATTTCTCCCGTGTTTAAGATGGTCATGTTGAAATTGTCGCAAAGATCTTGGATTAATGTTGATCTATTATCATCATGAAGACAACCCCATACCGTACCGTGCGAGTTAAAGTCTCCCAGAACTAGCCGCGGTGCCGGTAAGGATTCCGTGATATTACAAAGCGCTCGGTGCCCTACCGAGGCTCTAGGAGGAATGTAGATGGAAGCAATGCAAAGGTCTTTACCTTTGATTAAAACTTGACAAGCGACAATTTCAATGCCTGGTGTTGAAGGGAGGTTAATTCGGTTGAAAGAATAGCACTTTTTGATCCCCAAAAGTACTCCTCCATAGGGGTTTTCTCGATCCAGACGAATTATATTAAAGTCGTGGAAGTTGAGATTTATATCGGAAGTTAACCAAGTTTCACATAATGCGAAAGCATCACATTTTAAACTATTTAGTAAAAATTTAAAGGAATCGATTTTCGGGAGGATACTTCTGCTGTTCCACTGTAGAACAGTGATCGAATCGGTGACCTCGTTCGATGACTTAGCCATCGAAGGATACGATCGCTGCAAGGAGGGGCCATTTAGTAGTCAACTGCTTCAAAAATGTTTGCACTATAGGGAGAAAACGTATCAGAAGGCTTTTAAGAGGATCAGTAACATTGAAAGCTGTGAAAATTAAGTCCACTATGTCAGAAAATTTCATTAGTCCGCTACTGGACTGAGTATCTGTTTGAAAAAAGGGGACACTTGGGGTTTTTGATGTTCCTGGAAGTGGTGGGTACTCCTTGTTAGAATTAATATTTCCAAGTCCTGGAGCAAATTGCTTCGGCTTTTGTGCATCACTTCCGTTGGATTTATTGGTTGTAGATGGCGCACTCTGAGTGGACGACACCTTGGCACCCTTACGAGGCAATGTAGGGGAGGCTGGATTTCTCCTCTTCCTGGATTCCCCTGGGTTAACCAAAGATGTTCCCTCTCGTGGGTCGTCAGATTCTTGCTCAACGTTAGCCAAACCAGCATAGGGATTTTCGGACAGGACAGATGGCGAAGCATTCTTTAGCATTTCTGCATAAGAACGCCTTGAGCGTTCCTTAAGGGAGCGCTTAATTTTATCCCCGCGCTGCTTGTACGCAGGACATGATTTAAGAGCATGTGAAGGGCCCCCGCAGCAAATACACTTTTCAGTTTCTTTGTCGCAAGAGTCATCCTCATGCTCTCCTTCGCATTTGCCGCATCGTTTCTTATTTCCACAGTATGTGGCTGTGTGGCCCAACTGCTTGCAATTGCTGCAGTTCATGACCCGCGGTACGAACAGGCGAACTGGTAGGCGAACCTTGTCAAGGAGGATGTAGTTGGGAAGAGAGGACCCGGCGAATGTCACCCGAATCGAGCCTGATAGAGAGTAGGTAGTCTTACCTCCCTCGGTGTTTGCGGTATGCAATTGTTTGCATTCCAAGATCTTAATCTGTTCAAGTGAGGGGTCCTTAAAGCAGCCAACCCCGTGCTCCAACAGTTCTTCGCATTTCAGGCCCGGTTCGGACACTACCCCATCGATTTCACAGGCCACACAAGGCACGTACGCTTTAAATTCCCGCGTAAAGCGCTCACAGCAAGCAATCGCGTTTGCCTGGCCGAGATCACTCACTAGAACACGTATCTTGTTTGCCCGAACACGTGTTATCTGAGTTACGGCCGGGTAATTAGCAGTCAGATCTCGAGAAAGTTTTAATATATTAACCGGTTTCTCTCCGGTCCGAAAATATACCACCCATGGCCCAGAGGAACCTTCTGGGTACTGCTTTATACGGGGAGCAATGCGAGTATTAAGGGGATCAGGGACTTCCATGATTACATCAGATGGTATTTCGCCCTCGGCCATTTAAGCACGAGGGCAGAGCGTTATATAAACGGGAATGTGTCTTATTATTTGATTACAAGGTAGAGTAAAAGTAGGGAAAACGAAAGAAAGCAAACGAGGAAAAAAAATAAAGCAAAACTAATCTGCAAACAACGTCGATTGTTCCGCACCAGCGAAAACAATGTACTGGATTTACTGCCGGCACCAGCAGAATGGCAGCTAACGAACGAACAAAGGATGACCTTGAATCACTGAAATATACACACCGAACACCACTGTGAAATATAACGATCCGTTCCGTTCAAAGGTTGGGAGACGTATGATAATCGTATGTTCTTCGTGTCATATCAACACAGCCAGGGGAAAGTATAAGCGTTCGTGCATTGTGTTGTAGTTCCAAGGGTTGCATGTTCGGATCCTGCCTCTGAGGGATTTTTTCACCCCTGGGGCAGGATCCGGCAATCGGGACAAAACCATCCAGCTACTTCGAGGGTAAATCAAACAACTGAAGCGGGTCGACAGAGGAGAGAGGACATGCAGATCAAGTATCTCAAACAACAAAGCGCGGAATAACAAAAACCAGTGTCAAGCCACTCTGGCCGAATCCGAATGTAATCCCACCGTCACGCGTTCAACGAACTCAGTATGAAGCTCATCAGCGGTTCTCATCAACCTACGACTCCGGTGGAAATTGGCTTAACCGGAACAAAACCAAAAAAGAAACGTTTGACGAACCTACACTTCCGACGCTGATTCCAACCGGATCCTCTTATCAAACGGAACTATGCAGGTAGAATAGAATGAAGGACATAGAGACTAACATCAGACAATAGCAGCAATGATACTATAGACAAAAGCGGCGATCAAGGTAGCAGATTGAATGACCCTCAGGCGTTGCCAGGTGACGCCTACAATGCTCCATAGCTTAGGAAAAAAAATCTCCGTTCATACGTAGTTGCGTTTCGGCTTCGCCTCATAAGAAACCGACACTAACTTATTGTTGGAAAAGATTAGCGCCGGCTTAACGCAAATCCCTTAAAACTAAAACACACTTTGTGTTTTAATCGAACGACTGATCAAACGTGATGTCCCGTTCGAGCAGAAGTTCTGTTTATGCAGTGAAGTGAAGTGAAGCAGAGACTTGTCTTAGCTTAGCAGGCCATATATAGTAATAGCATAGTAATCTCCGTTCGCAAAAGTAAATTGCGTGCGAAGGGTTCAATGGGAACACATTAAAATTCAATTTTTAATATTTATTTTCATGTAAATATATAAAGGACCAATGGCTCCTTTAAGCTTACGCAACGAGCCGTGTCAAATAAACGAATTAGGAATTAAAATTAAGACTAACGTCGACCGCCTGAGAAAATCACGCAGCCCAATCCAGAAATACGAACAAATGCCTTCTCTCAACGCGCATCAAAGCAAGCCTTCACTGTCTAATTCCACAAGCTCCCTCAGCATGTTTAGCCAAGAGATCAGATCCAGAACAACAAGGCAGTCAACCCTAAACTAGCCAGAACCTTAAATAGCTCCAAGGAAAAATCTAACAGGCTGACCTAGGATGTTCCGGGTAATACCTATGCTTCCTCGGCGGTTACCGGTGTGGGTCTTGGGATACAGAATATAGAACAACAGATGGATACAGAAAGCAGACGACTCATCCAAAAAACATCTTGACAACAACTTCTCGCCGATATGCTTACCCTGAGAACTAAGCTCAAATGCAGTCTGCTCGAAGCACACTAATGAAACCTCGACGAATACAACGCCAACCACATATGCAAGCACCGCATGGAAACATGCCGTCCCAATGCAGTAAGCTCTATCACGAACCTCCCCACAAGTATCGACAGGAACCGCTGTCCAAAGGGGGGCTAACCACGTCTCCAGGGCACGAGGCCCTAGCCACATCATCCACAGACAAACAATTAGCGGCAGTGACAAGACTCCATCACTAGAAAAGAGCCGAATCACTCACGCACTACACTGCCCATAACAGCCTAAGAGTTCCATATGGATTTTTGTAGAAAATGAGATAGCTGTTGGATTGTATTCTGTAGCATCACTAAATCACAATGCACAAATAAAATTACCATGTTTATTTAGAAAATATCGAAAAAATACCAAAACATGGTTGTCCCATCCATAAGGCTCAATGAAAATATAAATCTTGAACAGCGTTTTTCTCAGCTTGCTGTTTTCAATATCATAATATCTTATGCTTTTATGGGCAGTAAAGTAGAACATGAACGGTCTCAGAGGTGTTTCAGGGGACCTACATCTGCTGCCCAGCCAATCTGTATTGCCCTGCGCGTTTCTACGAAACAGCATTGGCCATGGTCCGTGGTTGAGAAACCACTACTCTTTGGATGCCAAAATTGGAAATACATAAGATATAACAAACAATCTGGGTTGGTATCCGGACTTATGTTCTATCAGGTACGTGTAGAACTGATCACCGTCGCCCAAATTTATCAGCTATCCGATTAGATACATGGTCGTTCCGATTTCAAAAAACGGATTGAATACCTATACATGTTGAGTTGCCGCGAACACGCTTGTACCAAAATGCCTGTTACAACTTTTGCCGCATTATCAAACGAACAATGAATGGAAGCAGCCTATAACTTTCTAAACACAGCGGTGTCAGGCACATATTAATACTCCCAACGATTGCAATTACTGTAGGCTACCATTGATGGAAAACTTTATTAAAAATAATTGAAAAATTGAAAAAAAAAAATGAATGCCAAATAACTAGATTTTTGTTGGATTAAACAGTTGATTAAATCAACTGCAGTATCGTGTTTATATATCAGCTAAATGATATTTTTCATCTAATATCTTTCTTTAGGTGAGACTGTCAACTGTATTCGCTTGATAGGTGTGTGAATTGTGGAATTCGCGTTGGTGCAATTCGAACTTGTTGCTAGATATAAGTACTTGCAAATCGGTTGACATGTTTTAGTTCTATAGTTAGTAAACCCTTACTGGGTCCGAATTCCGCCTAGTTACCCCTACCTGTTTTGGGTGGCCCGTGAGAGAAATATAGACTCATTTGATTATATGTATTGCGACGTGCATTTTCAGTAAACTTGAAGCAAGTGCCCGGTGCCAGATCGTGGTAATAACTCTGTTTTGTTATCTTCTACATAAAACGGTTATATTGATTTCAACTCCCTTTCAACCACGTGTTTTAAGTTGTTCAGGAAAACAAAACTTTCTGCTTAAACTACCCTGTTAAATCCTACCTGTACTGAATGGCATAGATGATGGAACTGAATAAAGACAACTTCCGTGAGCCTAAACTATATTTTATACCGTCAGAAAATATTCCACTTCACGAAGATTGAAAAAAATTGTTACCGAATCGATGAACCAAGTGAAACTAATGATGAATTATTTTGGAAGTAGCTATTTTCGTTATTATTTATATTTACATTTCGCAATTCTGCAATTGAAGTTCACCTTGAGGGTGCGCAGCATCTAACATAGCTTCGGTAGGACATATACAGTTGTTTTTACCTGGCAGAGCAGGAGTACCAACTGGCTCATCCGATTTCACCAAAAAATCCTCACTGTGTATTGATTGCTACGCAGTATAATTGATCCTCTACTTGGCCTTTTTCAATCGCTTTTGATACAGAGGACACTGTGCACTCCAAGAACAATGGCCGATGTCCAGTAGCTCATCAGGTTTTCGCAGTATGTTCAGATTATTGCAGTTAACACACTTGGAGAAGTTAGAGTTACAGTCATTGACAGTGTGTTCTTCAGTGCATTTTGGACAGCAAAGTGGTTTCTCACAGGACGCAGCATTATGGCCATACTCGGAGCACTTATAGCATCGCATAACATCGACCACTTCGGTAATTCTACAGCGTTCCCAGCCTACGTTGACACGTTGTAGTTTCATAAGTTGATCGAATGTTGAAGCATCAGTTTCAACTATGACTGACATTCTGCTTTTATCTCCGCTTTGTTTCTTCAGCACTCGAATTATTTTCAACTCGGTCGTCTTGGGAAAATTATTTTGCAGCTTAATTTTATCGATCAGTTCCTCCTGCTGCAAATCATCAGTGATTCCAGCAATTTTTATTCTCGGGCGAAGTGGTTTCTCAAATTCGATGTCGTAATTGTCAGTAAACAGCTTCTTTCCGTTTTCACTCAATTTTAATGCAAGTTCTGTCGTTTCGCACGGTTTGGTATTTTTGCCAGACCTGGTCACGCTGGCAAAAGATCTACCAGGCTGCACTACATTCACTGACTCCGAAGCGGTATCTGCTGCTGGTGGTGTTTCTATTATCCGATCGTTAATGCACTTACTTTCAAAAGCAGATTCCATACGCGATTGCTCGGTCGCTATGATAATGCTATTTTTGAGAATGCGTAGAATTTTCAACCGCTGTACTAACAATCATCTGCCCGCCAGTCAACTCCAATACCAACCAGAAAATCAAGATGACATCACTTATGTTTCCTCAGGTAAGGCTTAGAAGGGTATATGTCCTTCCGAAGCTATTCAAGATACTGCGCACCCTCAAAGTATGCCCCAGTTACAGACAACCGACTCACACGAAATTCGAGATGGCAACAAGGTATCTCTTCAACACATCAGGCAACCCGATGAGCATGGAGGATTTGTTACTGTTTCATCAGGTAAAGCCAAGGGAGGTATATGTCCTCTCGAAGCTATGCGAGGTACTGCGCACCCTCAAAGTGTGTCCCAGTTTCAGATATTCGGCAGATGTAACATACCCGACAGCAATGTTTCTCTTCTACACACCAGTCAACTGAGAAAGAACGTTCCTGTTTCATCAGATGGCTGCCGACATCAACAACTTAAGATATACAACCAGAATGTTAGAGGACTTCGTACAAAAATTGACGACTTTTTCGTCGCTGTTTCAGATGGTGAACATGATGTTATTGTTCTTACTGAGACGTGGTTGAACGATGAAATCAATTCGCTTCAACTGTTCGGTCCAATGTATACGGCTCATCGCAACGATGGGGAGGCAAGTGGCCAAAAATCGAAAATTGCATCAACTCCAATTCAAACCAATTCTATACAGAATGTTTACATATACTCTAGCTAAGAAATTTCCAGAGCATCTCGGAAATATATTTGACTTAACTGTGTATATGGGTGTCCAAAGATAAAAATTTTGAAAAATAGAAATATCACGTGGGTTTTTTCAACTGTTCGTATCTTTGCTGAATTTTGAATGAACCATATGTTCAAACATGCCATTTTAAAGCTAAGAATGCCAGCCTTGTCATTATATAATTGAAAATGCAAATATATTGCATTGGTATGGAGCATTGGTATGGTATGGTATGAAAAATAACGATTCAAAGTCCTAAAATATCTACAAATTGGATCCGGGAAAAAAGTCCCCCAATGTCCCCAGGAATTCTCGATGGGGGATGCAAGGATAATGCATATTCTAACTTATAGCTAAGATTTTAGTTGCCCGAATTTGCCCTGAACTGAGAACGCATCACTTGAAATTTTAAAGGCAGTCTCAACTAGTCGACCAGAAAAGGATACTTCAGTACATGTTTCGGTTGAGTGCTTCATGTTCCACAACGAAATGAGCGTGGACTATAATTTTTATTGAAAATATAATTCATCTGACTACATTTTTGCTATTCAACATTACTGTGTAGCAATAAATAGTTGTACTGGAATTTCACACGTACCGTTATCACGATCAATGTAACCAACTATTTGAAATTTTTAAATAGCATGATTTGTAAATTCAAAAATGTTCATGCTTATAATAATGAGCCCCGGAATCGCCAAAGCAGGTTTTGTGACCAAGAAATTTTTTTTATGACCTCTCGTAATATAAAAAATGTATTTCAATACCTATTCTGATAATTTTAACTATTTCGTTTTCGTGATATTGGTTTATATAGGATTCATTATACTATATCTCCGGAACAAGAGTTCCAAATGAAACAACAATTAATCGCAAACTATAAATATGAAGAAAATATATTGGCATAGCAATCAACTGAAAGAGCGACATTTCTTTTAAAGCTCATTGGTCATTTCAACATTGAAATAATCACTAAATAGCCTATGCACTTCAAACTACTTTTTATTTACTTCTATTTAATAAATAAATTGAAATATTTATGTCTATTTTGCGAAATGCATTCTCTCTCCGTTACTATTGGTTTGAGGGTTAGAAAGCACATGTTAACTGAGTTTTTTCTTTTTTCGCTTTTTGAGTTTTTTGTAACACTTTGAAGCCAAAGTCCCATTTTTGCTAAAAAAACTACTAACATTTTTTGTAAAAATAGTTGTAATAATACTTTTATCGAAAGGTCTTGTAGTTACCTGGAGAATGATGTGAAGAAGAACTGTGAAAAATTTCGAAACGATTGGCCCAGTAGATTTTGAGTTATGATGCACACCGCAATTTTTCGAGGTGCCTTCGGAAATTCATTGTCACTTGACCAATGAAAATTTAAGAAAATATTGTTCAAATACTGCATCATTATATGGAAAGTGATTGAATTGACTAAAACTCTCTGTGTCTCTTTTTTATTTGTTTGAAAAAAATACCTTGAAGACTTTATACCAAACCCCCCCGTACCACCTCTCCCCCTCCTCCTCACCCTTAAGGTTTTTAAACCTGGATACGTCCATTATGAGTTTCGTTCATTATTAACAACTCAAACAAGCTTTTCGCGAAAGAATATGAGACAAAAAAATTTTGGCCACCTGTTTGTATGGAACCTTTCCATAGTGCAGTGCTAGAAAAAAACGGGGTGGAGGTGTGCTCATTGATGTGGCCAATCGATTATCGTCCGAACGAAAAACCGGTATTGTCTGCAATCTCGAACAACTTTGGGTAAACATACGTATACGTGATGCTAGAATATGTGTGGGTGTTGTTTATCTTCCTCCCGACTAAGCCGACGACATAAGCGTTATTCAGAAGCACATTGACTCCGCACTCCACATCGCAAGTTCTCTTGACCCCCAGGCTGTTCATTTACTATTTGGAGACTACAATCAACCTGGCCTTGTTTGGAGAGACACTCACTTATAGTTTGCTGCCCCCGACCCTTCTGAATCGACCTTCTCGAGGTCTAACGTAGCCTTATTGAACGGGATGTCTTTGTTAAACATGCAACAAATGTCAACTGTTACTAACCATCGTAATCGAACACTGGATCTTCTGTTTGTTAACGAGGAAGCTTCACAAAACTGCACTGTTTTGGAAGCACACGAACCACTAGTTGGCATTGATTCACAACATCCTCCGCTACTAGTTTCGCAGACATGTCTACCGCAGGTTCGATTTGACGAATTGACTGAAGACAGAGAGTTTAACTTTTCGAAAACTGACTTCACTGGGCTTTCTAGCTCATTGAAGACAATTGACTGGATGCCTACGTTAAATCATGCAACTGATATTGACTTTGCAGTAGAAAGATTTTCGCTTGTATTAAAACAGTATTTCAGTGTTTATGTTCCTGCACCTCGTGCGCGACCAAAACCACCATGGTCAAATCGACGACTACGAGAATTAAAACGCTTAAAGGCAGCTGCACTCCGACATTATACTAATCGACGCAACCCCATGACAAAGCGGGAGTTTACACACGCAAGTAACAACTATAAATCGTACAACCGCTTCCTTTACTCTAGGCACATACTGCAGACTCAATCTGACCTCAAGCGGAATCCAAAACGTTTCTGGTCATTTGTGAACGGAAAACGTAAGGAAAATGGGTTCCCCACTACTATGTTCCTTGCAAACAATGAATCAAGTACACCTGGTGGCATATGTAACCTGTTCGCGAATCATTTCTCAAATGTATTCAACACAGCTTCGGCTGACCACAACCAGATAGTGTGCGGCCTTCGCGATGTCCCTTGCGATGTCATGAATCTAGGAAGTATTCATTTCTCAGAAGAAGACGTTCTTGTTGCAATAAAAAAGTTAAAATCTTCAGTGTCTGTTAGTCCAGATGCGATTCCAGCTATTATTATAAAAAGATGCGCGAGTGTACTGTGTGTCCCTCTTCAGCTCATCTTTAACCAATCGCTATCTCAAGGGAAGTTTCCTGCGAATTGGAAAAAACCGGTCATGTTTCCCGTTTTCAAAAAAGGGGACAAACAAAATGTTGCAAATTACAGAGGTATAACTTCGCTGATACTGATGATACTGATCTAAAAGCGGCCTTTGATTGTGTTGATCATTCTCTGTTGTTGGCAAAAATTAAGCGACTAGGAGCATCGCCTAATTTCATCGAATGGCTTGAATCGTACCTCAGAAACCGTTCTCTTTCTTTGAAATTAGGAAACAATGAATCATATACCTTAAACAACTTTTCGGGAGTGCCGCAAGGAAGCAATCTTGGGCCGTTGCTGTTTACCTTGTTCTTCAATGATGTTTGCTTTGTCATTCCGGCTGGATGCAAAGTTGTCTACGCTGACGACCTCAAACTGTTTTTTATTATACGATCCACAACAGACTGTATTGAGCTGCAGAGACAACTAGATGCCTTCTGCAAATGGTGTACTAGGAATTTATTGACTATCAGTGTCTCTAAATGCTCTGTGATTTCCTTCACTCGCAAACGAAACCCAATCGTATGGAACTACACTATCAATAGGGAATCACTCAAAAGAGTGTCACTTGTCAGAGATCTTGGTATTCAGCTGGATTCTCAACTATCTTTTAGAGATCACTATTCCCACATTATAGCACAGGCAAACAGAAACCTTGGTTTCATTGTGCGAATTCCTAAAGGATTTACTGATCCATACTGCATTCGAGCGTTGTACTTTTCGCTTGTCCGTTCTGTTCTAGAAACTAATTGTATCATCTGGTGCCCTTACACTGAAATTTGGATTAACAGAATTGAAGCAGTCCAAGCGAGGTTCATTCGTTATGCTCTTAGATCTTTGCCGTGACGTAACCCATCGGATCTGCTACCGTACGTTGATCGTTGTCGTTTATTGGATATGGATACCCTAGCCAAAAGACGAGATATATCCAGAGCCGTCTTTATTGGAAATATTTTAACTGGTCAAATCGATGCTCCTTATATTCTCTCACAGATCAATGTAAATGTGCCCCCTAGAAGTCTAAGATCATGGGCTTTTTTGAGACTTGACTTTCAGCTAACTGAATATGGCCATACCCGATCAGAACGACATAACAGAAAGCTATCAAATTTATATCTCATGTTGATATTTATTACTCACTGTGTTATTTTTGTGATATCCCAATCAGCAAGGCAAGCAAACTTATACCAAGATTATATCTTCTGGTGATATCATTGAACTGCTAATATGATTTTAATGTACGCATATAACGATGATGTTATAATATATTACATATTCTTTCACGATTATCATTGAACGCTAACTGTAAACTGTAAATCGGGTAAATGACCAGTTGGTTAAAGCCCCAATAACAAATCAATCAACTGTGAATGATTGTTATATTACACAAATGACTGTCTATTTGCTAATACGCTGAAGCCTCTTTTTATGCGTATTTATTCAACTTTTTAAAGCAAATTTTCGAAGTTTTTAATGATTTCCTTATATTTGCGTTTTCCAATTGGATATTCAAAGTTCCACGATTTTGAAAATAGATAAGTTTTAGATGCAAGTGGTCGGAAAACTTGAAAGTAAGGTGTTTAACTTACTTGGTTGCGTTTTGATTAAGAGATTACTTATTTTCTGAGACACTCGTCTGGCACGCAATTTCGATTATGTGGCATAGATTTCAATGTTGAGGCATTTATTCAAAAAGTTTTGGCATCGTAAAGTTATCAACAAGCTATTCTAAAGATTGTAATTTTCATATAAAACTTATTTTAAAGAAGATGCAGGAAGTGTCAAGCACTCCAGATGAAATAAAGAATAAAGAAATAAAGAATTCAAATAAAAAAGCATTTTTAAACTCTTTGTTATGGTTTAGTCAAATGATTATATAAATAACTTTTTTTTAATGAATTGTGCATATTGCGAAAACGAATTTTCAGAACTTAAAAAACTGTTTGATATATACTGATTTCCACAATATCGTTATGAATTTTGAGGATCTTCGAGGATCTTGAGTACGATTTCGCCATCTTATGCGGGTTTTTCATAATCAACCGAAACTTGTCCAGTTTGTGGGTATCTGATTTTGTGCGTTCTCCAAATAATCAAAGCATTGTAATTTTTTAATTTAAACCCCCGCATAAAAATAGTTCAGTTTGAGATTGTTGTATCTTTTCATTCCACCTAAGACAACTGTCATTTAAAATGAACTGACAATTACTTTGAATGCGCCTATGTAATATTGTTTCCGTTGTATTCGATGGTGCTTCGTTCGTTTTAAAAAAACATCGAACTAACAAATTTTCGTAATAATCAAGATACTTGATTCATTTTGTAAAAAAAGCTTCATTCGTTTAAAAAAAAACATCGAACTACCAAATTTTCGTAATAATCAAGATACTTGATTCCATTTGTAGAAATTTAAAAAAGGGAATAATACGACCTGTTCAAATTGTTGAAAGATTAATATTTGTGAGTATGCTGCATAAAGCTATCAATATTTCAAAATGGCCTAGAAATCTCTGAATATATACATATCCCAGCTGGTATTATTGTTTGCTGTTACAATTTGAATATGTGTTTTAGATAGTGCTTGAAATAGCTAAAAACTTTAATGTAAAAATATTGAATAATTTCCTCCTTAAAACTAAATAAAATTTAGAAAACAAAATGTATTTTAGAAAACATGAAATATTCTAAAATTCGTCACACCGAAGAATCCTCAACAATTTCTCGAATTTTATGATTATCTGTTATAATATTCGCTCTTGATAGATTGAACTATTGTAAAAAATTGAATTTCTTTAAAAAAGCCAATAACAAAACCCCGAAAGCGACTTTACTTGAAATCCTCAAAATGCAAGCCTCAAAACTTTGGTATTTGTTTCTTTGAATCTATTTGGAATCATAAGTAACATTTGCCGTATTCTCCGTAAAATAATGTAGGTAAATTATCCACTCAGTCCCAAGTAACAATTGAAGTTCTTTAGCATGCTACAAGTGCAATCTAAGTTTTATGAGTTTATAAAATTACCATAAGGCTACTAGGGATGTTACCATATCGCATCGAAATTATTTCTAAAAATCGTGTAAATCATGTTAACGTACAAGAGAAGCACCGAAGCGCACTATTCAGAATCTAAAAATAACCCCACTTTCCTAATCTGAAAAGATATTATAATGCTATTCAGTCTATCGTAATATAAGCAGCTGTATGAAAACAAAGCGTATTATACAAGGAAAACAAACAGTCCTTAGGCTGTGGCAAAGTTTAATGTGTGCGTTCTGGAAACATCTTCTGCATCTATAATCGTTTTGCCCTTGACGAATGCGTAGAATATTATGCTAACATTAAACATCGATCGAAAGCAACGTCGTTGGTTTATACAGAAAACATCCCCATAAAACTCAGAATACCCAGGTTCAAATCGCTATATCCACAAATAACAATCAGCCAGCATGTATGCAATCATTTGACAAAACTATAAAAAGCTTTTGCTAAATGAAGCTTTTTGCTTTCAAACGAAAAACGCCTTAATGTATGTTATATTTTTCTATTCTATTCTATTTTTACACTTGCACGCTAAATTCGTTGATACTATACAATAGGTAATAAAAGCTATTGGCCGTGGGGGAACCTAACAAAATTTGTTATAATTCTGATAGAAGCCTATCACAGGTTGTCATATTTTTGATATATACTAGAAGAATTTCTGTTATGTTTTCTGTTATTTTACCAACTAACGAGACCAGAGTTATAACACAACTTGTTATCATAACAAAGTAACTCAGTCTGTAATAATTTTGTTATTTCTTTCTGATCGGGTAACGAACCTATAAGGGCAATGTGTGATATATTTAACAGATTTTATGATTATTTCGACTTTTGTGAATCTAGTAATGCTTTTAAAATAGACATAAACGGCTCACTTAGACTATAAGATGTGATTTGTAATCTGTTAAGTAGAAACTAAGATGTACTGATGTGTAATTTAAGGTTGTGTAATTGATGTGTAATTTAAGACTAATGTACTTTGTCACTATAATTTTGTAAAGCACTGTCTGTACTGTCGCAAAAGATGGCTGGGTTTTTACGCGCATTTGAGATTAGTTCCTCAAATGGGCTTTTACCGCCCAACAAATTTCATGGAGACCATCTTAGGTAAGATGAAAAATAAAGTAAATAATAATAATAATAATAATAATAATAATAATAATAATAATAATAATAATAATAATAATAATAATAATAATAATAATAATAATAATAATAATAATAATAATAATAATAATAATAATAATAATAATAATAATAATAATAATAATCCGGGTACTCAGAATCATGACCGAATGTATTTTATTTTTTCAGGTTACTTCTTCGAAGAAGAGAATTTAAGATTTAGAAACTATTCATTTTCGATTGTGAAAGTGGTGTTTTGAAACACTGTATCAAGTTATGACATAAATTTAAGAACCAAACGCAAAATTACTACACAAAATTAAGCAGTTAAGTAATGTAATTGGTCAGTAAAACGAATAGACATTAGTAAAAGAGCACACATCTTCGCCATACATCAAACAATGATTAGTTATAACAACATCGTTAGGTTCTATAATTTATGCAGTGCTGTACGATTCAATTCATAGCTTTTTTTCAAACAACAGAACAAAAAGATTAACCTGTCATCTAGTTACTTCCAATGGTAGCTCGGTAAGACGATTAACAAAGCAACAATGAAAAGTAAGTTAGGCCAAGTCAGACTTTGAATGCCGCAGCAGACTTATTTCGTTTGCCATGGGTAGGCGGTACGGTAAAACATACATACAGTAAAGAACTCATCTGCCAGCCATTCCTACATACCGGCATCCAGCAAAACGAAAGGCATCCACAACAACCCAACACGCCCCACCGCACCCAGATTCTCATGTCACGTAACATCCAACCGTATTTCTTCATTCATGCTGTTTGAACGAACAATGCTCGCTAACATAATCCAAAATAATGATAATCCCGCCTTGGAAATGGGTCATGGAAAGATGCAACTTACCGTCGGCTGTCATGAACTCGATCAGCTCCTCCAGCTGGTGCGACATGGGACAGTCTTCGTTCGAGGGCAGATTGTAGTCAAGTGCGGTGTAGACGACGATGCCGAGCTTTAGCAGGATCTGAAAAGGAGAAGAAAAATGTGCAAGGTGTAAAAACTATTCGTTAATTCAATTTTCAGTATCCATAATACATATCCAAACTAGTTAATGCGACAACGATTCTTGTAAGTCTCGATTGACTAATTCACCACTATCAACCAGCCGAATAGCTATCAATGTCCCAATACAGATTCGACGATTTGAATTCCATCACCTCGCCGCTCAGTCCATCTCAACCGAATCGTGCACTTACGAGATAGCCGGCTTAGTGTCAATCAACGCACGCGCGCCCGATAGAGTCCACTCCAAGCGTGAATGAGTGATGGTTGGCACGTGAACCCAGCGCACCCAAAAGAAATGAAGAAAGAGAACCGCAATCTGCCAATCCTGTCAATGGGTCAGTGAGTCGTGTTTATATCGAACACAACACAATACATGTAGACCAAACGACGTTCGATTGTTCGATATCGTTTGTGATGTTGTTGTGATGTGATGGTTGCCGAATTCCACACCTCCGTTTGTTGAGTTCACTTTTACTTTCGTGATGAAGAAAAGAAAATGAGATTCATGCTCCAAATGTGGAGTAGGAGGAATCAAAAATCGTTCAAGTGATAAGAGCAATATTCTCCAAAAAATTTCTTGAAATAAAAAACGTCTTGTAAATTTTCACTAAAAGGTAACAAAATTTTAATGCAATTATCAGTTTCAAAATTTAATTTCATTTAACTTTCTAACTATAGGATATAAACTTACAACTTTTGGAAAGAATGTCTATGTATTTTTACTATTTTAGTATAATTAAATCGGAATACTTGTTTTCTATAGTAATTTTGAACCAGTGAAGACAGTAACATAATTACTTTAGCTGAGACATCAACAATTGAAACTATCAACAACAGAGCATTTGTGATACACTAACACATAAAAGATATTGAAGTAAGATCACATTTTGAAAAGTCATCACATTTTACTAGTAAAAAGCCACAACTATTCATAATAGAAATAAGCTCTCTTCAGAATAAATGTATGGCTTAGAGACCTTAATAAAGTGCAATTGTGAAATAATCTGATTTATCGTGTTTGCAGACTTATCTTATGAACAATGTGTACACATATAACTTGACAAACAAAAGCTTTGACCATATGCATTTTACATACCAAAACTTTTCGATTCCATATAATTAAAGTCACCAAAAAACAACTGAGTCCAACGTCCAAATTTAACCTGAATTCGCCATTCAATTTCAGACCAGTAAACTGAAGACGAAAAAAAAACAACCAATCACACGCAAGACTGCAAAACGAGAGCAAATGGCAATGAAAATAGAAATTCTGATTGCATAATGGCAAATCATATGCAATCATAATTTAACGGTACAAGTCATATGTTATAGAAACAAAAAATGCAACGATGTTACGGCTGACGACCACAAGCTACCGCACGGGCGGGTGGCCAGCCGGCAACGTTTCAGCGAGTAAGTTTTTTTTCCTCTTCCATTCCGTACATGGCCTCTATCGTGTGAAGTTAACCACTGAAATAGACCCACTGCCAACTGCCGGATGTTATCAACTTGTCGGAATCTGACTATAGCGATTTAGACTTCAACCAGAGTGCGGAAATACTCCCGCGGGTTTTGTTGCTGTCTGCAACTGGTTTGATTCTGAATTCTGGCCGTATTTTGCAAGTAACGTCCGGCTTGTCGGGAATCATCTACTGGTGTAGATCACAACACAACAATGAGTGTTGGATAACTACTCAACGTTTTAAACCAGAGCAACATTCAACTGATTGCAGTGACCTAGTGTTAGTCCAGCAATGTACAAAGATTCCAAAAACCACGAATCACGGTCATTAAGACGATCTGTTCCAAGCCCCATCAGTAGAGCAGCTGGCCCCACCGCTAGAACTGCCGGTCACTGGGTTCTGTGAAATCACCGGAAGAATTGGTGATTATCGCACACATCAACTTCGAATGATATATCTTAAGCCCAACATGACGAGCAGTTCCTCGCTAGCTACGGGAAGAAAGAAATCCCTTCCGTGCCCATACAGGATGATAGCGCAATCATCGCGAACGACGGAGAAGCTTCCCTCTGAATTGCGAAACGATGAGAACGACAACAGGAAGAACGGGGCTATTGAGACTCATCATGTTCGAGTAAATTACATGGTTTTGGAATGATTCGTCGTCGATGAGAATTATCTGCGGGAGAAATTTGGACAATAATGATAGCTTCGACTAAATACAGTAGACAAAGGGAGAGAGATTGATTGAGGGATCAAAGAAGAAAGAAACGAAAAGATAGAAAGAATCATCTATAAAATTGAGATAATAATTTAACCCAAACTTTTAATTCAACTATAATAAAAATCGTGATTAACCATCAAATCGTAATACATGACGTAAACGCTTGCACGCATGTTGTTTTCGACCCGTAATTAATCTAGTTGACAGCATTTTTTTTAATTTGACCCTAGGGTCATTCGCCTCTTTTCGGGTTAGAGAACTCTCTTTTGGAAAAATCTCTAACCCTATGTTGGGACTCGAGCCCACGTGAGCTGCGTACAAGGCAATCGATTTACCAACTACGCTATGCCCGTCCCCAAAGTAATTGTTTGTTTCGATATAAAATAGTACAATCTCCTGTTTCAGTACCTATTCAAATTAACAATTTGTCGTCCGTCATTTGAAGATACACATCAAACAGCTTATCGCACAATATTTATGCAAAATCAAACACCCAACAGTTTGAATATGCCTCGCTCTCGTTGGTACTGTTTTGGTTAGGCATACACCAGACCTTGCATCAAAGAGCGCTCATCGATGTTTCCCTCGTTAACCCGTCAACAAATCGGCGCCAATAACAGTGATTTTTTTACTTTCATCAAGCTCCGTTGTCGTTTTTATCGTCGGGTACTTCCTGAAGCTGTCGGGTTTCACATCATTCAGGAAAGTTTTATACGCGGTGTACTTTTCGGCGTACACGTCTCAGCATTCGTTGTCTCACCAAGATGTGAGGGACAGGGCGTTTTGGTATCGTGTGCGCCTATCGTCTAAGCGTGAATCGAGGCTTCAAAAATCAAGAGATACTAAAACCCGTACTCTTCCGTGGGGAAACTCTTGAGTGGATTTCTTCTGAAATCGCGGCGCTTCAATGCTTCGGGTACGGTCAGACGAGGAATTGATTGTTTCTGATAGTCATGAATCGGAAATAATTGAAATCACACAAGGCAGGTGATCGCTATCGTGGGAATTCAGGATACTTTCCTCAGGCATGTCCGTGACATTTCTCCAGTGTTGGTATAATCGAAATGTTGATCTGTTATCATCCTAAAGACAACCCCATACAGTACCGTGAGGGTTGTAGTCTTCTAGAACTATTCATGGTGTGTCTAGCAGTTCTATTATATTACAAAGCATTTGATGCCTTGCCGAAGTTCTGTGAAAATGTATATGAACACCATGCAGAGCTGATTAGAACTTGACAAGCGCAAGTTCAATGCCTGATATCGAAGGATAAGTGGAAGGCAAGCTGTAGCAACTGTATTGAAAACCCGCTGAAGCTTGGTGATAGCACTCCCAAGTAGCACGCTTTGTTACTGTATAGTATTTGTAACTCTCTTGGTAACAACTATGTTATGGAAAAAGCGCACTTTGTTTGTATTTTGTGCAACATGTTCCTAATTGCAGCAAAATAATGAAAACAACAGCTGTGCCATTTGTCGAGCACTTGGTAGTTGCACAGTTCTGTTTTATGGTGGAATGGCAAACAAAAAGGCATTTGCAACTTGTTAAACTTTTTGTGCAAGTTAGCAAAGTTTCTGATTAGTTTCACAACTGTTAATGATGTTTGCATATTTAACACTATTGGCCAGCTCTATAGTTACATAGTTGCACAATCAGTTTAAAAACTCGTGGAAATTCTTTCAAATCTATCCAACAATAAATAATGTTGTGTAGCAGTTGTGCAACATATAAAACTTTCAGCAAGTTGCAATTGCTACTTGGGCTGCGACGACCGTAGGCGAGAGTTATTATGCAGTTCTCCAAAGTGTGTTTGCAGACCCAGGCGCTCGAGAATTGTTGTGGAATCCACGCTGGCACACAGAAAGTCTGACGTACTTCATCGCAATATCACACATCAAACCAGATTCGTTGACAACACCGTCAATCTCCACTTACCGAGCGGGTGCGTAGAAGCGATACTTCAGCAAAAAAACATTTGCAGCAAGCAATCTGGTATATCTCGTCGAGATCATTAACTGTAATACGTATCTCATTAGCTCGAACACGTGTTACCTGGGTTAAAGAAAAAAACCTTTTTTCCCAATCTCAAAAATATTCAATTATTGGACCGAAAGTAACTTCACCAGCTGCAGCGGTGTGTGCGATTGATTTTCACTAGTGATAGTTAACACTGGATCAATTGACTGCACTAGGTAAGCCACCGGCGAACTCTGCCTCAGACAAAGGTTGACCTTCAAGACCGATAAATACAGTATACACAGCATATCCGCCACATAAAAACGATCCGCTTCGATTGACAGCTCGGAAACGAATGAACTTTTGAGATTGCTTTGAATCTTGGCATTGTCAACAAGACTGTCAATTTTTACATTTTACCAATTGAGAGCCTTATTTCAAAGGAGGCCAATAATGTGGTGACCTGGGATGTCACATTGACATCTGTGAAAGTTGTCCATGCTGTTCGGCTTCAGATAAATACTGGAAACATATAAAGATCGGCCTGACTGTGACACGTATACGACAACCTGTTCCAAATGTTTACAGCCAGGCTTCTTTAGTACAGTCCCAGTTAAATTTGTCTTTATCGCTATAGGAACACCACGTCCGCAACTAAGATGACTGGTAAAAGGGTTGCGATCGCATCGGTAGATTGTCGATAGCTCGGCGTTTAATCTATAAACACGTAGGCAGGTTTCGGTGAGAACGATAATGTCGTAGTCACAGAAGATGAGGGCAAGCAAGAAGGTTTGCGTTTTTGTTCTCATTCCGCGAACGTTCTGGTAGTAGACGTACCGGAAATCATGTGTTGTATGCGACGGGATGCTATGAACCAAAAGGTTTTCAGTGAGCGGATTCTTATTTAAAGCAAAATACTCGCCAGAGAAGAAAGTTCGGAAGACCCCCTCACGACTCCGAACGCAGGACCGGGACGACTGAGCAGGACGCTGCACAATGACACAACGAGTGACAAAACCTCAAAAATCAATAGCTTGTAATTCTTTTGTAAATATTTATTTTATTTTTCTCTCAGCTTGAATAAAATTATCTCAAAATTTAACGATAATCGGATGAAAAATAAATTTTTAACCATTGTTGGTGATTGATGAAAATATTGATGATTCACAATGATGCATATCATCGTCGAATGTTGAATACTGAACCAACCTTGCTTATCAGGTCATCCTATTTGTAGTAGGCGATCAAATTCAAATACATAACGCGCCAAATAGAACTTTTCATTCGTCAATAAATGCTGTATTACGTATTGTCAGAGACAACTCAGCATTAAATGAAGATCGGGCCAATATGGATGTTTTCTCATCGCAATCGATAACTTTCGATACTTGATGAATGAATCAATTAGCATTCGTTGCAATATTTTTAGGCTAAAAAATAAAGATATTTTGTCATCAATAGTTCTAGTCGAGGTTCTAGTGCCCTGTAGGCCCATCACTGTAGCTTTCAAATGCCCTTCTTAAACATTAGAGCGTCAAAACTGTCTCAATCACTTCGACTGAATGCGGAAAATATTATGTAGCTTGTGCCTCACTTCTGAGTGGATAAGAATCGAAGATGGTGGGCACACTCAGATTGAAAAATTATCACGTGGAACGAAGGAATGGAAGGAATGTAAACAAGCGAACTTGGTTACGCTTTTCATCGATTCAGATTTGTTGGCAGCTTGAAAATAAGTTACTATGGAAGGTTTTCGTCTGTACACATGTTCGTGCATCGAAACCATGGATTACTATCAGATTTGAATTGGTGATGAGTGTTAATTTTGATGAAAAATGGCTTCACTGTTTTTAACGTGTTATTGAAATAGGTGATATCGAGGATTTCTATTCACTTTTAATTGTTGTACTAACGAACTTCAAATGGCGGTATCTCAAGAACTACATAGCAGTACTTTTTAGTTCTTTGAAAAGAAGAATGAATATGCTAAACTATAGATTTAAGCTTTTTGTGCAGATATCATTTATGTTTGTTCTGCATCAAGAAAAAGCAATTCAGAAATTCAATGTCATATCAGTAATTTATCTTTATACGTCTTACAATTTTTGAGATGGTCTACCATGGGTCACTTATCATAAATCTGATTCTAAATTTTCAAGATTATAGACCTCATCTTGCGCATTTTTGCGGTAATGTTTTCATATCTATGTTTTTGAAAATACTTATATGGAGACGCCCTGTAGCTCATAAATATTTCTACAAATTGGTTGCTAAAAAATGACTCATTTTTACTAGTTTTGTTAACCATTTCTGCTATACGACGGGGTTGGCTACTATTATTAACGTGTATAATAACCCTTTAACGACCAATGTTTTCAAATATGAAACATGAAAACAGTCGAAAAAAAACAATTGTCGAATTTCAAAACTGAGTTACTGAAATGGATTCAGTAACCCAATATTAGTAAAAACCCAATTTTTAGCCACATGAACCAATTTTTATAATTTTATCACAACTTTGTATGAAGAGGTGCCACTGTGCTCCGATGAAGTTTCTGCTACGCTATACTCAGCTATTTTGATACCTGTTCTGATGTGTAGGCGCTGCAAACATTCAGTTCCTAGCCTGATTTTTCTCGTCCTTCGCTCTTTAACAACCAGTTATCTTGCTGTGTTCCCTTGTAAGTTACCCAACTGACCTGTCACGTTGCGTTATCTTCGATTTGTTCAGCGACCTTGCGGGCATATTTCTCGACAACTCCTCTAGCTGGCAGTCGCTGTATGTACAGCCGTATGGTTCTCTCACGCCTAGAACCGGTACTGCGAGATAGTCTTACAGGATTCCTAGACGCCTCTAGATAATGCTATTGTTCTTATTTATTAAATGTTTAGAGCTCAAGGATCATTCACCTTTTTTGTAAATAATGTACATGTCGAAGGAACAAAAGTTACAATTCATGAAATGTAAATATGAAAAAAAACGGAAAATTATTGCTACCGCCGCACACTGCTTTCCGCTCCTTGTGTTAATCTTCTTTCTTGGTTGGGAGTGATGGTCAGATATACCCTCTGATACTTGCTAATTGTTCCATCTGTCTTCTCTCACGCTCGTTTTTGCATCCATGTCGTCGTCGCTAGAGCAGCTTTCATTTTCGCTGTTAGATGTTTTTTTTTTTATTCATTTCGTTTATTTGATAGGCACAAATGCGTTAGCTTGGCGGTGCCAAATACTTATGTTTTTACATTTTGGATATCTTAAAACTAGGAGGTTACAATGTTGAAATATTTTTTTTACAAAGGAAAAAAAAAAGTTTACAGCTATCTTAAGACTAGAAATAAGATTCAATATACAAGAGAGGGCCAAAAGATTTTTTTATGAAAAAATTTAAAACAAGGGATTCACTTTGATATACAAGAGGGGGAGTAATAGTATTTTACGAAATATTTTACGGTTATCTTAAAACTAACAATATAGTTTAGTACACAAAAGGGGGAACAAATATTTATGAGAAACTTCACAGAAATCTTAAAACTAGGGATTCAATTCTATTTACAAGATGGAGGACAAGAGTTTCAATAAAGAGTAAAAATTATAGCTATCTTAAAACTAGGAATACAGAATACTAATTTGAATTTTTTAACTAAAACTTATGCTTGGTCAAGATATTCAGAGGGTGGCTTATTTCCGCATCAGTGTAGCAGCAGTTGTATCAAGGACAGGGGAGAGACAGGGAAAGAAGAGCAAAACTTGCAACTTTCGCTCGAACGGGGGGGGGAAGGGGGATCAGCGAAACAAATTTGCGCCTCAGTCTAGTAAGTCGTCGAGTACCGGATTGGCGGATGGTATTCTTCGGACACGCGGGGAATCCTTCAAAACTCATCGGAACTCGAGTCGCTCTCGCTTCAGTTTCCTTCTATGCAGGAGTAGTGGTAAGGGCGACGGCGGTTACATAGTGGCACTCTGGAGCTGATCGGTTCCACAAGGCAGGAGGAAACTCTAAAAACGAGAAATAAAAGAGAGGGGCTAAATTGGGATATTTATCGTTTTTATGAAGGTATAAATAAGGGACATATAGGGGAAATCACGAGTTGCCAGCATATCTCGGACTGGGACATTGGGTGGTCTACCTCGGGCCCGAAGGGATTCCTTTAACTGGAGACCTGGCGTCACAATACCCGGCGCATACCCAGACAACGTGTTCGATGTCGTGATAGCCCTCGTCACAAGCGCACAGACTACTCTCCGCAAGCCCAATACGCCGCAAATGCGCATCCATGGTGTAGTGATTGGACATAAGTCGGGACATTACGCGAATAAAATCCCGACCCACATCCATCCCCCCGAACCAAGGCTTCGTTGATACCTTTGGGATAATCGAATGTAGCCATCGTCCAAGTTCCCCGTTGCTCCACGAGGTTTGCCAACTGTTGAGCGTCCTCTGACGACAAATACTAAAAAATTCGTTGAAGCAGATTGGTCTTTCGTATATGTCACCATTTAATGCGCCCGCCTTTGCTAATGAGTCGGCCTTTTCATTGCCCGGGATAGAACAATGAGAGGGAACCCAAACAAAGGTAATCTGATAAGATTTTTCAGATAACGTACACAAGGACTCCTGTATCATCCCCAGAAAATACGGGAGTTGCTTTTTTGGCTTCACCGCACGAAGAGCCTCGATAGAGCTGAGGCTGTCCGAAACGATAAAGTAGTGATCTGTGGGCAGAGTGTCGATGATCCCAAGGCTGTACTGAATTGCAGCTAACTCTGCGACGTAAACTGAAGCGGGATCATTGAGCTTGAATGAAGCGGTGATAGTATTGTTGAAGATACCGAAGCCAGTGGACCCATCGAGATTTGATCCGTCAGTGTAAAACATTTTGTCGCAGTCGACTTCTCGGAATTTATTATAAAATATATTGGGGATCACCTGCGGGCGTATATGGTCCGGGATTCCACGAATCTCTTCCTTCATGGATGTGTCGAAGAATACAGTAGAATCAGAAGTATCTAGGAAACGGACACGGTTGGGATTGTACGAAGAAGGATTGATGCTCTGTGCCATGTAGTCGAAGTACAAGGACATAAAACGGGTTTGAGAATTAAGCTCGACGAGCCTCTCGAAGTTTTGAATTACCAACGGGTTCAGAATGTCGCATCGGATGAGCAATCGATATGAGAGTTCCCAAAATCGATTTTTTAGCGGAATAACGCCCGCCAGCACTTCGAGACTCATCGTATGGGTCGAGTGCATGCAACCCAAGGCAATGCGCAAGCAACGATACTGGATTCTCTCCAGTTTGATGAAGTGTATGTTCGCAGCGGAGCGGAAACAGAAACACCCGTACTCCATCACCGACAATATCGTTGTTTGGTACAACCTGATCAGGTCTCCTGGGTGAGCACCCCACCATGTTCCAGTTATTGTTCGGAGAAAATTGATCCTTTGTTGGCATTTCTGTTTCAGATACCTAATGTGACATCCCCAGGTACCTTTAGAGTCGAACCAGACCCCGAGATATTTAAATGTGAAAACCTGGTTGATCGTTGCACCCATTAATAGAAGCTGGAGTTGCGCCGGCTCACGCTTTCTAGAAAAAAACAACCAACTCAGTTTTCTCCGTGGAGAACTCAATACCCAGCTGAAGAGCCCAAGCAGACAAATTGTCCAAGGTATTTTGTAATGGTCCTTGCAAGTCGGCAGCTTTGGGCCCTGTAACAGAGACCACGCCGTCGTCTGCAAGTTGCCTTAGCGTGCATGAATTGGCAAGACAATCGTCAATGTCATTCACGTAAAAATTGTAGAGCAGGGGACTTAGACATGAGCCCTGGGGAAGACCCATGTAGCTAAATCGCGATGTTGTTAAATCGCCATGCGAAAAGTGCATGTGCTTTTCAGACAACAGGTTTAGCAAAAAGTTATTTAAAATTGGCGAAAGACCATGCTGGTGCAGCTTCTCTGACAGAATGTTGATAGAAACTGAGTCAAAAGCCCCCTTAATATCCAAGAAGACTGATGCCATCTGCTCTTTGTTAGCATAGGCCATTTGGATTTCTGTAGAAAGCAACGCAAGGCAATCGTTCGTCCCTTTGCCTTTGCGGAAGCCAAATTGTGTATCTGACAGTAAGCCATTTGCTTCAACCCAATTGTCGAGGCGAAACATGATCATTTTCTCGAACAACTTCCGAATACAGGACAGCATTGCAATCGGCCGATACGAGTTGTGGTCGGAGGCTGGTTTTCCTGGTTTTTGGATGGCGATGACCTTCACTTGCCTCCATTCATAAGGGACAATGTTACCCTCAAGAAACTTGTTAAATAAATTCAACAAGCGCCTTTTTGCAGTGTCAGGCAGATTCTTCAGCAAGTTGAATTTAATTCTGTCTAACCCTGGGGCGTTATTGTTGCACGATAAGAGAGCAAGTGAGAACTCCACCATCGAAAACGATGTTTCGTTCGCGGTATCGTGAGGAGACGCGGCGCGGCACGTTTTCTGTACCGGGACAGAGTCCGGACAGATCTTCTTGGCGAAAGCGAATATCCAACGGTTTGAATATTCTACGTTCTCGTTGGTACTATTACGGTTACGCATACGTCGAGCCGTACCCCAAAGAGTGCTCATCGCTGTTTCTCTCGTTAACCCGTCGACGAACCGGCGCCAATAACTGCGTTTTTTGGCTTTCATTAGACTCTTCATTCGCCTTTCTAACGACGCGTACTGTTGATAGCTAGCGGGTAACCCGTCTTCCCGGAAGGCCTTATATGCAGTGGACTTTTCCGCGTACAGCTCTGAGCACTCTTTATCCCACCACAGGGTGGGAGACCGTCCATGGGTATTCGCGCTGGGTACTGGTTTAGTCTGAGCTTGATTCGCACTGTCGAGAATCAAGCCAGCCAAAAACCTGTACTCTTCCTCCGGAGGAAGTTCTTGAGTGGATTCGATTTTAACGGATATCGCGGTCGCGTAACTCTTCCAATCAATGTTCCGTGTGAGGTCATACGAGACATTGATTGTTTCCGATGGTCTTGAACCGTTAGCAATTGAAATCACGATAGGCAAATGATCGCTACCGTGGGGATCAGGGATCACCTTCCACATGCAATCTAACTGTAGCGATGTCGAGCAAAGCGACAAATCCAACGCGCTTGCGCGTGCTGGTGGTGTAGGGATCCGCGTCATTTCTCCCGTGTTTAAGATGGTCATGTTGAAATTATCGCAAAGATCTTGGATTAATGTTGATCTATTATCATCATGAAGACAGCCCCATACCGTACCGTGCGAGTTAAAGTCTCCCAGAACTAGCCGCGGTGCCGGTAAGGATTCCGTGATATTACAAAGCGTTCGGTGCCCTACCGAGGCTCTAGGAGGAATGTAGATGGAAGCAACGCAAAGGTCTTTACCTTTGATTAGAACTTGACAAGCGACAATTTCAATGCCTGGTGTCGAAGGGAGGTTAATTCGGTTGAAAGAATAGCACTTTTTGATCCCCAAAAGTACTCCTCCATAGGGGTTTTCTCGATCCAGCCGAATTATATTAAAGTCGTGGAAGTTGAGATTTATATCGGAAGTTAACCAAGTTTCACATAATGCGAAAGCATCACATTTTAAACTATTTAGTAAAAATTTAAAGGAATCGATTTTCGGGAGGATACTTCTGCTGTTCCACTGTAGAACAGTGATCGAATCGGTGACCTCGTTCGATGACTTAGCCATCGAAGGATACGATCGCTGCAAGGAGGGGCCATTTAGTAGTCAACTGCTTCAAAAATGTTTGCACTATAGGGAGAAAACGTATCAGAAGGCTTTTAAGAGGATCAGTAACATTGAAAGCTGTGAAAATTAAGTCCACTATGTCAGAAAATTTCATTAGTCCGCTACTGGACTGAGTATCTGTTTGAAAAAAGGGGACACTTGGGGTTTTGGATGTCCCTGGAAGTGGTGGGTACTCCTTGTTAGAATTAATATTTCCAAGTCCTGGAGCAAATTGCTTCGGCTTTTGTGCATCACTTCCGTTGGATTTATTGGTTGTAGATGGCGCACTCTGAGTGGACGACACCTTGGCACCCTTACGAGGCAATGTAGGGGAGGCTGGATTTCTCCTCTTCCTGGATTCCCCTGGGTTAACCAAAGATGTTCCCTCTCGTGGGTCGTCAGATTCTTGCTCAACGTTAGCCAAACCAGCATAGGGATTTTCGGACAGGACAGATGGCGAAGCATTCTTTAGCATTTCTGCATAAGAACGCCTTGAGCGTTCCTTAAGGGAGCGCTTAATTTTATCCCCGCGCTGCTTGTACGCAGGACATGATTTAAGAGCATGTGAAGGGCCCCCGCAGCAAATACACTTTTCAGTTTCTTTGTCGCAAGAGTCATCCTCATGCTCTCCTTCGCATTTGCCGCATCGTTTCTTATTTCCACAATATGTGGCTGTGTGGCCCAACTGCTTGCAATTGCTGCAGTTCATGACCCGCGGTACGAACAGGCGAACTGGTAGGCGAACCTTGTCAAGGAGGATGTAGTTGGGAAGAGAGGACCCGGCGAATGTCACCCGAATCGAGCCTGATAGAGAGTAGGTAGTCTTACCTCCCTCGGTGTTTGCGGTATACAATTGTTTGCATTCTAAGATCTTAATCTGTTCAAGAGAGGGGTCCTTAAAGCAGCCAACCCCGTGCTCCAACAGTTCTTCGCATTTCAGGCCCGGTTCGGACACTACCCCATCGATTTCACAGGCCACACAAGGCACGTATGCTTTAAATTCCCGCGTAAAGCGCTCACAGCAAGCAATCGCGTTTGCCTGGCCGAGATCACTCACTAGAACACGTATCTTGTTTGCCCGAACACGTGTTATCTGAGTTACGGCCGGGTAATTAGCAGTCAGATCTCGAGAAAGTTTTAATATATTAACCGGTTTCTCTCCGGTCCGAAAATATACCACCCATGGCCCAGAGGAACCTTCTGGGTACTGCTTTATACGGGGAGCAATGCGAGTATTAGGGGGATCAGGGACTTCCATGATTACATCAGATGGTATTTCGCCCTCGGCCATTTAAGCACGAGGGCAGAGCGTTATATAAACGGGAATGTGTCTTATTATTTGATTACAAGGTAGAGTAAAAGTAGGGAAAAGGAAAGAAAGGAAACGAGGAAAAAAAAATAAAGCAAAACTTATCTGTAAACAACGTCGATTGTTCCGCACCAGCGAAAACAATGTACTGGATTTACTGCCGGCACCAGCAGAATGGTAGCTAACGAACGAACAAAGGATGACCTTGAATCACTGAATTTACACACCGAACACCACTGTGAAATATAACGATCCGTTCCGTTCAAAGGTTGGGAGACGTATGGTGCTGTTAGATGTTTGGTGCGTTTTGTGTTTTCTAGTGACTATGGTATAGCCGGCTTCTTTCTTGTTTATTACTACCCAAGGTATGTTAACTATTGGTTTCGGGATACCGTCGAATACTGTTTATCCGGTATTAGTTTTTTGTCTGGCTGTCTATGATGTATTAGCAGATGCCGAAGGATGTTTATTAGTGTTGGTTGTAGTAGATGAATTTTCTGATACAGTACTGGCACGTGGGTCCAGGGTATGTGCAGAGCGTTCTTTGGGTGTAGTTTATCGAGAAAAAAAACCAATGTTTTCGCGGATTTTTTCCTTTATTTTGATAAAGTAACTCTTAAGTGACATCTTCGTGGAAAATAACAGGTAAGTTGATTTATGTGCGAATAAGTACAAACGTTTAAAAATATGTGTACTGGTGGGGCAAGACGGACGGTCTTGATTAATTCTGGTGATTCAACCTTATATGAATGTATTGCATGTAGAAACGAAATTCTAGCATTCAAACGTGGAGTTAGCTGAAGTCTTACATGCAGTAGACTGCAGGATGCACGTTAATGCGACCGAGGCGAAATACGGAATTCCCAGAACGTGGAAAAGGTAGACTTTGTGCAGGTCCCATACTCTGACTATGGGTAATTGAGGAACTGATGATGCCAATTATGCAGTTAGTATATAATTTTCTCGTTTTGTATTAGTGATTGTGACTGATCATTGGAAATGATTATATAGCTCTCTTTATGACAACTTCAAAAACTATACCAGAAAATACATCATTTGCTTTAACTCTAAATCGAGCCCCGAAACGTTATTTTTCACCTCGAATTGAACATATATATATATATATATATATATATATATATATATATATATATATATATATATATATATATATATATATATATATATATATATATATATATATATATATATATATATATATATATATATATATATATATATATATATATATATATATATATATATATATATATATATATATATATATATATATATATATATATATATATATATATATATATATATATATTAAGAAGAGCCACAATCTATTCAAAATATCCATTAGAAACAGTAAATTTTAACGTTTTTCCGAAGCAGGACAGGATGCTGATTGGCCGTAAGTCGAGCAGCCAACGACTTCCCGCCAATCAGCATCCTGTCGTGCATCGGAAAAACGTTCGAACGACTCGCTAACCGTAGATTTACTACCCTCCTAGAGGAAAATAGCCTATTAGATCACTCACAATTCGCCTTTAGACAAGGTACAGACACTGGATCCCACCTGACGGCGCTCACAGAAACCATCCATCGAGCGGTTGAAGACGGACTGCACGTCGACATACTCACCATTGATATCGCCAAGGTATTCAACACCGTCTGGAGGGGCTGCGTTCTGAGGCAACTGGCCTACTGGGGGATCACCGGAAATATGGGGGCATTTCTACAAAATTACCTGCAGGACCGGACTTTCCGTGTCTCCATCGGTGGCACAACATCAAACATCTTCACAGAAGCCGACGGGGTCCCCCAGGGCTCTGTCCTTGCAGTGACGCTTTTCCTCATAAGCATGAACTCAGTCTTCCAAAAACTTCCCAAAAACATCTACATCTACGTGTTCGCAGATGACATAGTCATCGTCGTCGCCGGCAGAAGTATCAAACTTACTCGACGAAAAGCACAAGCAGCGGCCAACGCCATTGAAAAATGGGCTACCTCCGTTGGATTCACTCTCTCACCTACCAAATGCTCTATTACGCACTGCTGCAATGGCTCCCACCGACCAACCGGGACCCCCGTCTCTCTTTCCGGCACCATCATACCCTACGCGAAGGAACCCAGGATCCTTGGCGTCACGTTCGACAACAAACTAACGTTCCTCCCCCACTTTCGCAATGTAAAAAGTGACTGCGAAAGTCGGTTAAGACTGATACGAACGATCAGCAACGGCCACCCCAAGTGGAATAGACCTACAGCGATTAACGTCAACAAGGCACTAATATGGAGCAGAATATATTACGGTATCGTAGCCACCGGACTCCGCCGTAACAACCTCATCACCACCCTTGCCCCAACATATAACCTCCCCATAAGGATAGCATCCAACCACCTGCCCAGCACCCCTGCCAACGCGGCATGTGTGGAAGCCGGTCAGCTCCCCTTCCGCTGGCAAACCGCCATTGTCATCTTTCGTCGAGCCCTTGGCTACCTAGAGAAAACATCCGGCCAAGACTGCTTGCTTCTTGACCTAGTTAAAGAATTCCACCAACTCTACACCGGAAAAGAACTGCCCCAGCTGGCCCGGCTCCACTCCGCGAGAAATAAGCCGTGGTATAACACCAACATACCAGCAATTGACACCAGCCTTCACCTGGCAGACCTCCCACCCGTCGCTGCCAGATCCAGGTTCCACGATAACACCAACAGCAAGTACAAAAACCACTACCATCTCTACACCGACGGCTCCAGGACAGCCACTAGAGTTGGCATCGGTATATCAGGTCCAGAACCAGCAACAAATACATCGCTACAGTTACCAGCCACCTGCTCCATTTTCTCTGCCGAAGCAGCAGCGATCGCGTGGAGCCTAATCACCAAACCGTCCAACCAACCAACGGTGGTTTTCTCAGACTCACTTTCAGTCATCACTGCCCTCCAACCCGGAAACTGCCGCCACCCTTTCATCCAGGCAATAGAAAACCACAGCGACGCGGGAGTCACCATCTGCTGGGTACCTGCCCACTGTGGCATCCAAGGAAACGAAATAGCAGACCGTCTAGCAGCACTGGGACGATCCAGCGCGCAAATACAACACCCAGAAACACCAGCTGCTGACATAACAAAGTCTTTCACCAACCAAGTAGCCACCCACTTCACCAGGCACTGGAGATCATCTTGGGGTCACACCCAAAAAATCAAAGGCGACACCACCAAGTGGACCGACCGGAACTCCAGAGCTGAACAAAGAATACTATCACGCCTAAGAGTCGGTCACACCAAAACAACCCACACGCACACCATCTCCAGAGCAGACCAACCAACAATCGAGACATGCATCACCAGAAAGACAGTGGAACATCTACTGGTTAACTGCCTCGAGCTTGCTGATCTCCGGAGACAGCACGACCTTCCACCATCCCTGAAGGACATTCTCTGCAACGACCCAGTAAGGGAGGAGGTCCTACTGTCCTTCATAACGGATGCCGACTTGTCCCAGGAAGTATAATAAGAAGACAGCGGGCCCCTCGCCACACTCGGACTGGGTGATGGGAGGATTCCCCGCGGCCCCCCACGTAAAAGCCATCAACCACCGACAACACCTTCAACAGCGAAATGCAACCAACAGACTACCCATCCACAAACGCGGACCCCTCGCCACATCCGGACAGGATACCGGGAAGGCTCACCGCGGCCCATCCAACATCACACCATCAACTGCGGGCCCCTTGCCACACCCGGAATGGGTGATGGAAGGGTACTCCGCCGCCCCCACGACAACAGCATCCAGCCCCAAACCTATCTACCGCTCACAACCGCGGGCCCCTCGCCACTCCCGGACCAGGTGATGGGAGGGACTACCGCGGCCCATCCAGATCAGCTGGCTCCCGCCACTAAGAAGAGTCATACCAAATATAAATCCAACCCAAATTCCAGTAACTTGAAAGGAAATGTAATTAATTTTTTTCCTGGCGAATGACCTAAAAAGGTTAAAGCCACAAATAAACAAAAAACCTGTTTTAATCCACCTAGCGGTGCAATTGTGCCTTTCTCATTTCTCTATGGCACGGAGGCTTTTTATGTTCAACATAATTGTGGAAATGTCCATTACATTCTTAGTACACTTTGCACTTATACACAATGGCATGCCAGCCACGAACTTGATGAGCTACGTGTCGACGGTGAAACACTTGAAACAAAAAAATATCATACTCCATTAGCCTAATCAGCATTAGATCAATGTTATCTGCTTGCTAACTCATTTTGTCATGCGGGGGTGGGTATGTGAGGAGGGCGAAAGTCCCATGAACGAACGACTCCCCAGCTTAAATTGGTATGCTTTGTGATATAGTGGTGGTTTAAAGATGATGGGGTTGAACGGGAGGGGTATGAGGGCTGGATGGGGTGGTGGTCTGAGGGGTGATTTAAGGAGATTTTTAAAGGAGGGGAGTGAACAGTAGAGGGGGGTGTAACCCCTCTCCGTAAACCATCAACTACGCCCCTGTTCAAATCCAGAAACCTTATGCGAGTCAAAAAAAAAATTAAATTGGGATTAGGTTGACGTTTTTCAGAGTGATTGCATAACCTTTCTATATGAGAAAGGCAAAAATGTGCCAAAATCCAAAAAAGAGAATTGTCGTCAAATTTATTATCGAGTTTGCATCAAATCTCGACGTTTCATGCACCTTGAACACATTTAGCATCAAAAATAAAAATTCTATTTTTAATTTTTCCTATAGTTTATATGAGAAATTTCTGTGTGGCCGCACTCTGAAACCCGTAATTCCGGAACCAGAATTCCGATCGATCCAAAATTCAATAGCAGTCGATGGGCAGGTTGCACCTTTCATTTGAGACTAAGTTTGGACAAATCGATCCAGCCAGCTCTGAGAAAAATGAGTGACATTATTTGACACATACGCACATACATACACACACACATACACACACACATACATACACACACATACAGACTTTTTCCGATCTCGACGAACTGAGTCGAATGGGATATGACACTCGGCCCTCCGGGCCGGGATTAGGTTGACATTTTTCAGAGTGATTGCATAACCTTCCTATATGAGAAAGACAAAAAAGTAAATTTTAATATTTTGTGTCGGGATCATCATTTCGGCAACATGTCCGTCGTATCCCCACCAGTTTCACCGCAGTCTGGAAAAAGTGTAGATATTTCTTCTTTTTCTAGTTCTTTAAAAAATGATACTTATTGATTTTTATAACGTAATCCTTCTGGGCACTCGAAAGCCAACATATTATTATATCCTTAATATGTCCGTCTTACCCCCAGTTCCCCTACCTTACTATAGTGACGGCATTTTTATAGGTTGATCCCATATCAAACACTATTAGAACAACATGCAATAGGTGTAGTTTTGAATCATGAGAAAGGGAGAATTATGGGATTGGGTATAGCTAACGAGGTGCCGTATTTCTACTTCAGTTGCCCATTCCAGGACAGGCACTGTTTGAAGCCGCTCCCAAAATAAAGAACAGACGCTCTTCAGTTACGACCAAAGCTCACATCAGATTGGACATCCGATTAGAACCGCAGAGAATCATCAAAGGTGAATGACCACACAGTGGAGCCTCATATTACGCATAATACTGTCAATAGTACATATGAAAAAGTTTATTGACATCAGAAGGCCTTTTAATTCGCAAGATTTTTTCTGGGAACGCGAGACTTTTCTACATATCCAAAAATTCACAATGGCATTTCAGCCCCTTTTCCCGCTAAATTTTCTGGTTAAGTTTAATGTTTTCGCTCATAATTTACCGTGTGCCTCCTTCGCTTCCCTGTTCACTTTTAGGAAGGATACGCTCACGCTATACTTCAATCGAATTTACGAGCATCGGGCTTCGCAATGCAATGCCACACAACACCAATTGTACGAAAATGTTTCAAATAGTTTTAACAGAAACTGTACTATATGACTACCCAGCTATGACCAGTTAAGAGGCGACGATAATTTACCAGCTATTTTGCTAAAAAAGGTCTCAGGCTTACGGAACCGTAAAGATCTACCCGAAACAACCGCAGGGTGTAACATAAAACTAAACAAATAGCTAGCGATGTTTGGTACGAACAAACGAGCCAAACAATCCTCCCTGCCGTGATGGCCGTCAAGCGTCAAGTTGGCAAATAGCCTTACCACACATTTTACCGAGCTTTAGGTATAAATTTTCATTTGCAACGTTTGCGGGACGGACGATTAAAATCTTTGCGGACTGTCGATGGTCCGTTAACCGAGCGTGTGTGTTTTGCAGGTTATTTGGTCCCCGAAGACGAAGGTTGAAGACAGTGTGAAGAAGTCACCTTGCAGTTTTTAAATTTGTCTCAAGCAAAACAATTGAAATTGACGGCGAAATAAAGATAAATCTTTGCTTGCGGCAGATCGTCATCACTGCGACCAGTCATCATATTTCTTTTAAAATCAATCACTTTACTATATTCTAAGCTGATCGCCCCTAACGATTTTTGCTGTGTAAGTTGCGGTCTGGATGGCTGGGGAGAGCGTGTCGTTTATTATATGAACAAATAAGATAATCGGCGCATCCACTCCTAATTATTCTGAAATACTAATTATTGATCCATACTTCATTGCGGGTCCTCAAGTCATTGGATAGCACATTTCCACCAAGAATGCACTGCTAGAAACAATACTTTTCCTGCAAATCACAAGTAAAACCGAAAACAACGAAATACCGCACGGTTTAACAGTTTCGTTAGCTTGAAAGAAAAAGTGAATAAATGCTGCAGTCGTATTGAACTAGAGCAGCCCCCTCACCTAACCGCCTACACAGTTGCACCCACAGCGCCGCGTGAAGGAGAGTGAGAGTAAAATCCACTACACAATTGAAGATGATATTACAGCATCGTACCAGCACACTGGCTGGTCGATGAAAATTGATCTTCTTGCACCCATTTTTTTCAGCAGTGGTAGTTGTTGACGGTCTCGTCGATTCGTCGAACTGGAACTGCACCGAGGCGAGGGGGGGGGGGGGGGGGTCGGTTACAAATTATACCAGAAGTCATTTTCATCAACCACCTAACTACATGATGCCGCTGGCGGGGGTGGTGTATACAGAGGGAAGAGAGATTAGCGGATGCACCCATTTCTCCATAACAAACGGTCTGTTTGCTAGAGCCTAAACGACCGGTCGGTTGACTGGACTGATGACTGGAAGCGCGCGACACAGTGGTCAACCGACTGGCTACCACAGATGGAATTCGTGAAAGTGATTGTCTCGGAACTCTTCGCAGGTTGTCTGCGAAAACGGCGACGGGGGTAGTGAGTGTGTCTGACGGAAAAGTGCTTTTACCCCCATCCATGACTCGCAAAAACGATGCGCGCGGCGTTTGATGGTCTGATGGGTTCGATGTTGTCTCAATTAGATCTTTGCAATACTTTGGCTGGCTTGGAGCAGCAAATGAGCTGAGTCTACAGCATAAGAAAAATGCTTCAGCCTGACAAGGAACCATTTAAATTAATTCAATTGTGAAATTGGCTTACGGTGAAGACAATCTTCTCGGTGGATGGTGTGGATGGTATACGTATCGGAATGTACTATTTATAAATTAGCTTTGTTGATTGAGAAATTAGCATCTTCGCCGGTGGATTGGGTTTCGGTTAGGAAAAGTGAAATCATGTGATTGTTGAACTTTTTTGCTCATGCAGTAGCTTCAGGGATAGTGAGTTGCGCTGTTCGGCAAACTATGCTGCAAAAGGCCAAAACAAAAGAACAAGTTTTTTAATACCGTTTATTAAATTTTCATGATAATCAATCAGCAGTCACGAAACAGTTTTCCAGTGACCGATTTTGAATATGTAGCAAAAGGCACGTAGTGGAATCTCCAGTAAAGAGAGATGGTCAAAGGGTTGAAGAGGTAGTGATGGTCAAAACGGAGCTTCAAAAAGATGAAAAGGGAGGAAAAGAAATAGAAAAAGGCTCTTCTTACCCATTACACAGAATGTTGACATGTAATTTTCTTTAAATAAGGTAAAAATCGCAGTCCTTTTGGAACTTTTCATGATACATCTTTAATGTCATAAGTAATTATAAATAATAGAAAAACTTCAAATTCTCGGATGTAGTATTCCTTACACGAAAATATTTCAAGTGTGGAGCTAACTATTCCTCCAGCAGAGTTCCCGTCGGCCCTTGTGTGTGTTCGTCCAGTACACGCAGTTTTCCCAATGCGTATAGGTATACGATACTTTGACTGGCTGAGAGAAGCAAATGAGCTCCGCCCACAACGTAAATCACCATGCAAAAAATGCATGTATTTTCAGAGAACAAGCTTAGCAGAAAATTGCTCAAAACCAGCGAGGGACCATGGCTGGTGCACCTTCTCAAAGAGAATGTTGATGAAAACTGAAAAAATATATTTAAGAAAACAGATCCCATCTGCTCTTTGCTAGTATTATGTTATTTGAATTTCTACGAAAATCAACGCAAGGTAAAGGCCATTTGCTTCGATCCAATTGTCAAGGCGGAATAGGATCATTTTCTCGAAACAACTTCCGGATGCATCACAGCACTGCAATCGATCGATACAAGTTGTGGTCGGAGGCTTGTTTTCCTGGTTTTTGGATGGCGATAACCTTCACTTGCCTCCAATCATGCTACCCTCAAGAAACTTATTAAATAAAGTCAACAAGCGTCTCTAGGTAGAGTCCGGCAGATTAATTAACAAGTTAAATTTGATTCTGTCTGACCCTGGGGCTCTATTGTTGTAGGGAAAGAGAGCAAGTGAAAACTTCACCAACAAAAAAGGTGTTTCGTTCGCATTATCGTGAAGGGACTCGGTGCGGTAGATCTTCTGTAACGGGGTTTCAATCCAGACAAACCTTCTAGGCGAAATCGAATATCCAACAGTTTGAAAATTCCACGCTCTCGTTAGTACTGTTTCAGTTTCGCATACGTTGGGCCGTGCTCCAAAGAGCGATCATCGATGTTTCTTTCGTTAGTCCGTCAACGAACCGGCGTCAGAAACTACGTTTCTTCGTTTTCATCAAACACTTCATTCGCGTGTCTAACATCGCGTACTATGAATAGCTCAATTTTGCCTGATATCGCGGACTCGTAGCTCTTTCAATCAATATTTCGTGGGAGGTAATATGACACATTGATTTATTCGGTGGTCTTGAACCGTTAGCAATAGTAATTACGATCGGCAGACGGTCGCTGCCGTGGGGATCAGAGATTGCCTGCCACATGCAATCTAACTGCAGCGATGTCGAGCAGAGGGAAAATTCTACCCTTGTTCGAACAGATCATTTTGAAGTTGTCACAAAGATCGTAGCGTGTAACAGGAAGTGCGGGTAACTCCTTTTCTGAGCTCAGGTTTCTAAGACATTGAGTTGCTTGCTTCGGTTAGGCACCGGTATTTGATCGAGCAGTTATTTTTGGATAACCTTGAAAGGATACATTCTGGCCTTTACAACGAAGCTTAGGAGAGGAAATGTTCCTCCTTTTTCTATTGCTTCTAGGCACAGCGGAAGATATTTCCTCATGGGGTTCAACGGAGTCACGTTAGTATGGATAATCCGGTGGCGTAGCTATCTTTAGCATTTCGACAAAAGATCTGTTTGTACGCGGGAGATCATGTTGGTTTCCTCCCAGTAGACATTTTACGCAGGAGTTACCTTAATGGTTCCGCAAAACCCACAACGAGCCTTATTGCGACAGTGAGTGACTGTTTGTCCCAATTATTTACAATTAGTGCAGTTCATCACCAGCGGCACAAAAATGCGAACAGGTAGACAAACCGTGTAACGACGAAGGAGGAAGTTGGGTAGAACAGAACCGGTGAAATTATGATTTGATATATGTCCTCTTCTCGACAGCTGCGATTGAGGCTAAATGCAAATATTTGCACTCCAGTATCTTCACCAGTTGAAGCATGGTTTCTTTAACCCTTAAATGCGCAATGTTGTTTTAAAACAACATTGCGAAAACGATCTCAAAATTATCATAGTGGTGTATTACAGCTGTGTGACAATTTTCAGAAACTTTGAAAAAAATTGGTTTGCGCCTTTAAGGGTTAAAACAGCTAACCCCACGTGTCACCAGATCCGCGCAATTCAAATTCGAATCGTAGGCTACCCCGTTAATTTCAACCCGCTTTGCTGGTACATATACTCGGTACTGCTTTTTAAAAGTCTCATAACCAGGAATATCTTTTACCTGCATCAAACTACTCCCTAAGCTAATCAGGACGAATTTTCGATATTGTTGTCACGACCGAATATCGTTCCGTCTGAACTCGAAAAATCTGCAATAGATTCAAACACTTTTTGTCTTTGGCACGGAAAAAAGATCACGTTGGGCCCGGTGGCGAGTTTGAATATACCTTGAGCCGGGCAGCCGATTTTGTTTAGACATCCATCTCGCCTTGAGGCGAACCATTGTCAGGGGAAGTCATTTCTACACAGACCTATTGCGTAGTGCACGTTAGTAGGAGAACCAAGAAGGGGAAGGTAATATAATAATGGTACTTATGTTTTATTACTATATCCAGGCAGCTCACAAGATGAGAAACAATGTTACTGCTCCGCTGGTCGAATATCGGTTAACGCGCTCACACAAAGGAAGTAAAAATCGCAAAACCTCGAAGAGCCGGAGAACACTCAAGATAAACTTGAAGGCGGGTTAGTTAGATTTGCTTTATAACACTTTACACTGGAACAAATGTCTACACGCTTTGAGCGTCACTGTACGAATGATGATCAGATGATTGAATATGAAAATACTTAACCCTCGCATAAGGCTCTAAACTTTAGTCGAATTTTCGGGCTACTTGTGGTCGCCTGAGTATTGATAACAACACGACTGTCGGAAGATTAAAGTCAACCACGGCATTGCTTCGAAGAGTGTTGTTTGCTATCATCGTGCTTAAGAGTTTTTGGCATTTTTTTTTTGTTCGGACTTCACAATTAACACGGTTTTTGCAAAAGATTTTCGGAAAGATGGAAGAAACGGGTCTGAAAGACTTCTTAACAATATGGGTACTTTCGGAATGGACTTGAAGAGTAGGTGCCACAAATTAATTTTTGACGCCATTTTGAAATCCAAGGTGGCGACTTCCGGTTTAGCGAAATTCGCTATAACCTAATCAATACGTGTAGTTTCGGAATGGTCTTGACGAGTAGAAGACAAAGATCGATATTTGACGCCATGTTGAATTCTAAGATGGCGACTTCTGGGTTAGCCACATTCGCTAAAGCCCAGTTAATATGGGTATTTTTGGAATGATCTTGACAAGTAGGTTCCAAAAATTGATTTCTGACGCCATTTTTAAATCCAAGATGACGATTTCCGGTTTAGCGAAATTCGCTGTAACCCAATCAAAGTATTTTTGGAAATTGAAGTTGTAGCAAAATTGTTTAAACTAAACAGTTGAATTTACTTGAATTTTAGCAATGTGTTTAATTTGAATCAATTCAAACCACATACATTTCTTTCTTCTCTCACTTCCATTCTCACCGCACTCTACTGGCCGAACACATAAAAATATTTTGCATTTCGCTGGACTATGATAAAATCTTATATTCGAGGATGTTTTGGATGATCGCCCAGCTTTTTCATGCGGGAATTTCGATGAACTGGAAGTCGCCATCTAGAATTTCAAAATGACGTCAAACATTGAAATTTGTCTCCAACTCGTCAAAACCATTCCGAAAATACTCATATTGATCGAGTTGTAGAGAATCTCGCTAAGCCGAATTTAAAAATGGCTTCAAAAATCAATTTCTAGCACCTACTCGTCAATACCGTTCCGACAACAGTGAAGACCCGTTCTTATCAGGCCCTTGATGAATTTGAGATTAATAAAATCGGGACATATATTTTTCTTTCCTTTTAAGAAACCGAAGCTCTTAAAATATTCTTCTTTGGTCCTTAGATATAGCTTCATAACCATAACCAACCATTCATTCATTTCCCGATTATTTAGCTTAAATTTCCCTTAAAGACCCCCTTAAGACAGTAATTTTTTTGCATATTTCGGAACTCTAAGATAAGAAAAATATGCTCAAGAAAGGATTTACTCTAATTCAACTTAATTCGTTTGCTAGAGCCCATTAAACTAGCCACCATCAATTTTCGTATGAAGCTGATAAAATCGGGTTAAAAAGCTGATAAAATCGGGGGCAGATAACATCGGGTGCTGAAAAAACTGTACCCATATTGAGTGGGTTATAGTGAATTTCACAAAATTGGAAGTCGCCATCTTGGATATCATAATGCCGCCAAAGATCAATTTCTGGCACCTACTCGTCAAGACCATTCCGAAAATACCCGTATTGATTGAATTGTAGAGTATTTCGCTAAACCGGAAGTCGCCATCTTGGATTTCAAAATGGCGTCAAAAATCAATTTCTGGCATCTACTCTTCAAGACCATTCCGCAAATATACATATTGATTAAGTTGTAGAAAATTTCGCTAAACCGGAAGTCGCCATCTTGGATTTCAAAAGGGCGTCAAACATAAATTTCTGGCACCTACTCGTCAAGACCATTTGGACAATACTCAAATTGCATGGTTTGTAAAGCATTTCCACTAAACCAGAAGTCGCCATCTTGGATTTCAAAATAGGGTCAAAAATCATTTTCTGGCACCTACTCGTTAAGACCATTCCGAAAATACCCATATTGTTGAGGTTCGGGCCATAAAGAGTCCAGACCAATCTTCCAGTTTTCCGAAAATCTTCTAGACGTAGAATATTTTTTGTTAAAACCGTGTTAATTGCGAAATCCGCGCAAAAAAACTGTCAAAATTCTTTTAAGTTTTTTGCATTTAAAAGGAAAAAGTCTGCATTCGAAAGGACTTAGATTGTTTTTGCTTTGTTAATTACGAAATCAGTGCAAAAAAAACTTTCAACAATATTCTAAGTCTTTTGCTGAGGGTTTTTTACGCGGATTTTAGAATTAACGCAGTTTTTTTTACGCGGATTTTCCAATTAACACGATTTTTTTACATGAATTTTCCAAAAAAACGCGGTTTTTTCACGCGGTACGCACGTAAGCGCGCAAAAAAACCTGGGTGTATTCTCAGCGAATATGCCGTGGTAAACATGAATCCCCCCAAAGAAAGATTTCAAATATAAAGGTTTAAAGAATTTCACATAGACATGTGAATACAACATACGTTATATGACATTCCACTGACACAAACTCAAGGAGCAGGTGTTTCAGTTCGATAACACCAAGTTCTTTCGTGAATTATGAAGATCAAAACTTCCAACATGTTAAAATTTTTTGTTGACTTGACAAAAAAGTTTCGTTTAAAAATCGTTGAGAATGTCATCCTTTGCGGACCCCCTGACTCACCACATGTTTGCAGGTTTGTCCTTTGGCTTGTCTTTCATTTTATTATACCTTCAGTAATTTCCTTCTCTGCCTTCGTATTCTTTAAGTTTTCACTTTGCGCCGTGCTTTAGGCCTGGGTATAAATAAACTCTCCTGAAAAGACCCAGATTCCGACCACCCGTTTGAAAACATTGATTGAACTCGGTTGGACCGTATTTGAGCTTCATTTGGACCAAAGATAATCAGCTAAGTATTGCAAAAATTTTGATAGAACTAATGCAGATATATTCAATAGTGACAGATATCCCGAAAGCTCGTCCAGATAAGTTCAGAATTGTGATATTCTGTCCAAAGCAAGCAAATGACGATAGTGACGACAAGGCTTGTATGAAGAACTATCGCGTCTACATGTCCGCTAACAAAGTTGAGACCAACGGTAGGGTCACCGATTCGAAATTGTGCGTCCCAAGCAACACTTGCAACATGTAATGGACGCAGTTTGTTGCATAACCATTCACTTTTACTGGTGCGCTTTTTTGGTTGCTAAATCAGTTGAATGATGGTTAAGGTACGCTTCTTTTCAACGAATTAAGTTGCAGAAACTGCTAATCAACAAACGGTGTTGCTCGGGGTGGATCTACTGAAGCACTGGGTTGGCTGTCTCAAGGTACCTTTGCTTCATTGAGCAAAGATTTTTGAATGGAAATCGCACTGGATGGGACAAAATTGTGTGTTCTTTCAAACTCGTATCGGGTGAACTTTGGTGTTTAACTACGTCTTCTTTGACAAGAATCGTCTGCCTGTTCGGCTGTTGTACCAAGAATCGTGAGCATGACTCTTGTCCATATGATCAAGGGTCCTAGGAATCTAAAGCGTTCCCTTTAAAGACGATCTAAGCACTCTTGAAGAAAAACTAACAAGAGCTACGCCACCTGGGGGCAGATCACTTGTGACGCATTTTCAGCGAAATTAAATGCATTTCTTTCCATCAAAATAGCGCACAAACACGCTCCATAACAAATGTCTACTATGTATAAATTTTCAATGCAATCGGTTAAGCCGTTTGGGAGTCCATAAATAATATACATACAAATATTGACTTTTATATATAATAGATTTTGCGTTGTGTGTAAGACGGCAAAACCTTAAAAAAAACTAGCTCTACATTCAACAAAACGTCGAATAAAGGGACCATCCATAAATGACGTAGCATTACTTGGGGGAGAGGGGGAGTTTTGTATTTTGTGATGATGTGTGACGACAGGGAGATAGGGGGTCATGTCATGCTACGTAGCCTTAAAGGGGAATGGGGGTTGACCTAATATCACGACAATCTTACCCGTTTCATCTAACTAACATCGTTCTTTCTTTTTTTTTAATTTTTTTTGCAGGGACAAGGGGGGAAGGTTACCTTCTAGCTACGTAATTACCAAGGGGGGGGGGGGTATTTAGAGGTTTTAATGAAATGCTACGATGGGGGAGGGGGATGTTAGAAATCACCCAAAAAATGCTACGTCATTTATGGATGGTCCCAAAGTGGACCAGCGTGGGACGTTTGTTAAACAAACAAGTACAAAGTTGATGCAAAAATGGAAATTAAATGCTTTTTTTCTAATTTGATGCAAATTTGTTATACATTCCTAAAGTGATCTGTCCCTAGTACGCCACTCACTACGACAAATCATTATGCTGCTTTGGAAGAGTATCACTCTCCCATGGGGAAGTAAGTTAAAACAGCAGTTGGAGATAGAACCTGACTCAGTATCTCCTTGAGCAAAAATTACATTAGTTTTGCAACCCCTTTGTGTTTACATTCTCTTCTTTTTCAGTGTTCAGTTCACTTGTAAATGGCACATTATCTTCACTAATTTCATGATTTATCCTCACAAAAATTAAAAAACCGGTCATGATTTCAGCGCCCCTCTGAGGCTGGCCCCCTTGGCGAGGGCCAACATGACCAACCGCACGCTACGGTTCTGATGATGATTTGTAAACCTTTTTGCCTTTCTCATATAAAGAAAGACTACGGAATCACTCCAAAAATCGATTCTCAATCCGAGATCGCAAAATGTCTGTGTGTGTATGTATGTGTGTGTGTCAAATAATGTCACTCAATTTTCTCAGAAAAGCTGAACCGATTTGCACAAACTCAAATTCAAATGAACGGTATAACGCTCCCATAAGACGCTATTGAATTTTTAGTTGATCGAACTTCCGGTTCCGGAGTTACGGGTTGAAGAGTGTGGTCACATAGCAAATTGCCATATAAACTGTTTACCCTATGATGTTCGAATAATGTAAAACATATTCAAATACATTTAACATTACTTGAATTCGCGGGTCTAGATCACTAATGACCAATTAAAGTAGTTTTGACCACATTGGTCACCTATGATGGATCTTGATGCCCCCTAGGAACTCGCCAAGTTCCCGAGCTAAGGTCACACCTATTTGCCAGCAAACTCTAAACCGATGTTTACAACCTTGGTTTCAAATGAAAGATATAATACTCCCATTGACTGTTATTGAATTTCATTCAGTTCTGACTTTTGGTTCCGGAGTTACAGGTTGGTAATTGCGGTCACATAGGTATTTCTCATAAAAACCGGTACAATTGTAATACCTCATAGTTTTAAAATCTATTGAAATAAACATCAATTTACTTCGATTCGCAGGCCTAGATCACTGACGGCGAATCAAAAATTATTGGAATGTATTGTCCACTATCGATAATTCCGGAAGTCCCGGGGTTCCGGGCAAATTCCAGATCTAGAGCCACTTCGGCGATGACAACCAAATTTCACTAACCTAGCCTCAAATGGAAGTTCGGTGTTGAACCCTCCATCTACCCCTCCACCTCATACCTCTCAACCCACAGCCCTCTCTCTCTGAGAGGGTGGGGGCCCTCTCAGACCAACCTCCCACATGCATTCCCTTCATCCACCCCGTATACTACAATAAGTTAGATGATTCCCGACGCATCCTCATTCTCCCACTAATTATATCCCATCCCTTTTCCACCATGAAGTTAACATGAAGACAACATTGAACTCACGCTGATTAAGCTAAATATTATATTTTTGTTTGTTTCAAGTGTGTCAGTATCGACATGTTACTTATCAGGTTCGTGACAGTCGTGCAGTTATATATGCTCATCAAGTGCAATAAGAATGTAATAGACATTTCCACAATGTTATATTGAACATAACCAGCCATTAAATCATAGTTTGGATAAATGAGAAAGGCACAATACCTGCATAGAAGGAAACGGAAGCGAGAGCGACGCGAGGTCCGATGACTTTTGAAGGATTCCCCGCGGGTCCGAAGAATACCATCCGCCAATCTGGTACTCGACGACTTACTAGACTGAGGCGCTAATTTGTTTCGCTGATCTCCCGTTTGCCTGAAAGTTGCAAGTTTTGCTCTTCTTTCCCTGTCACCATCTACGCCTTCTCTCCCCTGTCTTTGATACAACTGCTGCTACACTGATGTGGAAAAAAGCCCCCTCTGAATATCTTGACCAAGCATAAGTCTTCGTTTAAAAAAATCAAATTTGAATTCTGTATTCCTAGTTTTAAGATAGCTGTAATTTTTACTCTTTATTGAAACTTATGTCCTCCATCTTGTAAGTAGAGTTGTATCTCTAGTTTTAAGATATCTGGGAAATTTCTCATAAATATTTCCCCCCTTTTTTGTAACAAACTATATTGTTAGTTTTAAGATAACTGTAAAATATTTCGTAAAATACTATTACTCCCCCCCTTGTATATCAAACTGAATCCATTGTTTTAAAATTTTTCATAAAAAAATCTTTTGCCCTTCTCTTGTATATAGAATCTTATTTCTAGTCTTAAGATAGTTGTAATTTTTTTCTCTTGCATAAAAAAAAATATTTCAGCATTGTAACCTCCTAGTTTTAAGATATCCAAAATGTAAAAACAAGAGAACTTGACACCGCCAAGCTAACGCATTTGTGCTTATCAAATAAACAAAATGAACAAAAAAAGCACAATTGCACCACTAGGTGGATTAAACAGGTTTTCACCCTCCAATCAACCATGGTTTGTTAAACCAAACACATTTTGATTTCCACATCACGCAAAATTAACGGAAATCTGGCGGCTGTTTGAGAAAGATGTAATTGATAAATAGTGAAAATAAGACACAAGAGTACATCATATTTATTACAAATTCAACCATACAACCATTATGTTGCTACGTACACGTAAGGTCCAAGTCACTCATACAAGATACAGACCGTGAAATGGGTAGTACCCCAGGAACGTAACATGTGCAGTAGACGACACGCGTATTTGACATTAAATCTGTCTTTCAGAATGAACAGAAAAGCACCAGACCATAAAATTTCCCATTGATTGAACTGATATTAAAAGAAACCCCCGTTTGAGCTCAAATGGTCCAATCTCCTCACCACGTAATCACACCATCATGCAAACCAGATCGCAATCAGTCGCTCACCAGTGTTAACGTGCCAATAATTACCTAATAATCCCGCATCGTATCGTATCGCGCGAACCAGTTAAAGCGCCATCATCCGCTAGCAATAAGTTAACGAGTCGGAAATCGCGTACTTACAAGGCCGCTACAGATTATCGCTTCTTTGCTGCTTGCTTTAGTTGGTTGTTGGTTAGTTAGTTAGTTGGACATCATCGCGCCGCAGCAGCAGCGGCATTCCGATAAAGACGGCAGTCGAAGCGTGACGCATAATCGTTATTAGTTTTTTTTTTCGTATCCCAGACCGACAACTACGAGGAAGACATTTTAACGATACCCGGCTTATCTTCAATGGATGGCTGAGATAGAGATTGAAAGTGGATAATTGCTCCGCTGAAGTACCAAGACGCAGTAGGGAGTCAAGAGCCTTGCTCATAATCGATTAAGTAACCTGTACTTTTGTGAAAACACGAATGCCAAGTCGCGTTATGATGCAATTGGAATCGACTGTGCGTAGCTGGGATTATTTTTTAAATTACCAACAATTTTGCGCAGTTAATAGCAGGAGATCACCGGGCTCTGGCTGGTCAGTGCGGGTATCGCCCATCTACGGAAAGGTTAGTTCAAGAACAGTGGCATTGACATTTCCGTTAAAAGTACCACGAGATTGCCGTTTTCCACGATTACACTGCCATAAACGGTCTAGTTCTGTCAATCAAAGCATGAAACATGCGCGTTGGAATCAAAAACGGCGCTAGCAAATCTCAGCAGAGTTTCCCAGTTTGGTAATGGCCTGCCAAGTTGTGCACGATGATCATTATTATGGCTGATCGTGAACTTCAAAAATTTAAGATACTTGTTCGGTTGGTGAAAAACAATTAACAAATGACGCATTTTGTCGGATGCTAATATAGTTATGACCTGAAAATGAAACTAAAAAATATATATTGCCCAGACTTAGGGCGCATTTCGCTGGACTGAACCCATAAACAAACCCATCAATCACAAATCTCGATTCAGTTGATTGCTTCGAGATAGTTCTTTAATCAAATAGCTTAATCGAATTACGATAAGTGACTCCCGTTATCATCTCGCGCAAAAAGTTGCCTTGACATTTCCTGTTGTTAACATTGACCGATGGCTTCAGTCCCGCACGCAAACGCTATCACTTGATGAAAACCTGCGTACATGTAATCTGATAAAGTTAGCCCATCGCAGGAATGTAACGAATTCTTATCACTAACCAACCGTACCTGATCAGCTTTCGAGCATGATGTAGCCAAGCCGGCCACCAAATGACGAAACCCAGTCATGACTCATTCGCTGTTTTGAATGGGACATTTTCCGCGCCGTACCGTTGAGCACATTCATATTGGCGATTGGCGCCGAATCCACAGCACAGACACTGTTCAAAAGTTAAGACCTCTAGTTGAGGCACGACTTTTTCGTGTTTCTTCCGTGAGCGGACCCCATAGCACAGAAAGGCAACAAAGAAATGCCAGGTTGCGCCAGAAGGCGCCAAAATCGTCACCGGCGGCGGCGGCGGCGGCGTCGGTGGTGGCAACAGCGCAGACTCCGGGCAGGCTACCACACTTGTGCATGAGACTGCTTCTAGTTAGTTCGACGCGACGATCGATTCCTTGGTGACACCAGAAGTAGGCATTGAAACAACGACAACGACGGAATCTCCAGTACCTACCCATAGCTCTAAGGGTCTATCGGTAACGGATCTTGTGAGCTCCGCCGTGGGTTACGGCGAACCAAAAACTTTTACCCCACCGCACCGGCGTGTTAGCTCAGAGCTAGTATCGCAAGACCCACCGTGCAGCATCTGGGGCTGTTCAGACGGACAGCCCCAAAGAAGGAACAGTAAAAATAACGACTGCTGAAATTTATGCATTTTTAAAAATGCATAGATTCTACCGAGTAGAAGCAGCAGAGTGCCATTATGCAATCTGCACAAACACTTGAGCATTTCAATGCATAAAGAACAGAATAAGTAAAATCAAACAAATAAACCCTGGGGACACGTGAACCTAAGCCATTCGAGGGACCACACGAGCTTGGGAGTCATTTATATAGACACACTGTCGTCGCGGAGCGTGGAATCGGATCGAAGAAGGTTGCGGTGCGATTCGGTGCATGGCAATTTCGTGCTCACTGTACAGTTGTATACCTGTTATCGAGTAAGCAAATAAACGTTTTGTTGGGATGCTCTGGATTTTGATTGATTAAGGAAGCTGCAAACTTATAAAAGTTTGTTTCTTTTTGAAAATGTAAATGTGGAATTCGCTCAAGTGCGCGGAAAAAAAATTATTCATAATCATCTCGAAATTATGAATAATAAACGTATTCATGAAATTATTGATGTTTTCACTATCTGGACATCACAGTGATCCTTATCAAAAAAATAACGACGTTGGAGGTCCTAATGTTTATGATTTTGTGAACTATTTCACGAGAATTATTTGCATGTCGTGGCTAATATACTAGGAATTATGAATTAGTTCACGAACCCATGATCAATCATTCTGAGTTCAAAGTTCACGTAGGTTCACGTTAGGTTCGGGTACAAAATTGCATGAACTATATCATGACAGTGGAAGCGTACTTTATGAATAGTTGGTTTTTAATATTACACTCGTCAGTAACTGACACCAACTGGCTGTCAGTTAGACGATATATTCAAACTAACACCAAATTGGCTCCAGTTAGACACTAAATCCAAACAGTTCACACAACGTTGGTTCAAAAATCGTATTTCCATAAAAGAAACTTCTGTGTTGGAAAGCTACCCCGTCGTCATAGCTTCCAATAAAAATGGCATATAAATAAATCCACATGAAATGTCTAGTGCATGTATAAAGGGTGTCCCACATCAAATTTCATCACGAAAAAACGCTGTAGAAAATTCCACATTTGGGGTATATTCTCTTGAAAATTTGGGTAGAAGTAGTTGGGAGTATATTGGAGATATAGTTTGGAGTCAAACTGTATTTTTATCGCCGTCAGGTTTTCGAAAATTAGAAAAAATGGCGTCACCCGAAAAGCAGCGTCGCGAATTGTTTTTGCGCTAACACCTGGAAAATCCTCAACTCCCTCATCGCGAAATCAAAAACAAGTCGGAATCGTGCAGTCAACTGCGAATCGTGTGATTAAACGTTACTTCCAAATGAGGTCCGAATTGATATTCTATTAGTCATCAGGATCACAAGCGTGTAGTGAAAGCGTTTAAACGGAATGATGTGGTCAAAGAATTGGATTTGTCTAGGTCTTTCGTTTAGAGAGCCAAGAACCGAGAGGGACTGCATACGTACAAAGTTCAGAAGGCTTCAAACCGTAGCGAATGGTAAAATACGGTGGAAAAGTCACGGACCCGGAAGCTGTACCCCCAGATGCTGACGAAGCCTCACTGTCTCATCATGGATGATGAGACTTATCTTAAGGCGGACTTCCGGCAGCTTCCGGGGCTACTGTTCTTCACCGCCCAGCACAAGTTTGATGTTCCAGAAGAAGTAAGAAAACAGAAACTTTCAAAGATTAAAATTGGTTTTTAGCGTTTTGGATTCTCCTCATCAGTAACTAGCACCAGTCTTTGGGCTAGTTAGATGGTGAATCTAAACTAGCACCAAAGCTGGCACTAGTTAGACGCTCAATTCTAAATCCAAAAAATCTTACGACTGACTGCTAGTTACAGATGAGGAGAATCCGATGCGCTAAAAACTAATTTTTAGTTAGGTATTGTGCCCTTCTGCACAAAAAAAAACAATTATTTGTTTACATAGTTTAAAGTTTGCCAATTAAAATATGATTTGGCAGGCGATCTGCTCATGTGGCAAACAGAGTGTGCCATTCGCGACAACCGGGACTGTAGATGGGGAGATCTACCTCAAGGAGTGTCTACAGAAGAGTCTGCTTCCTCTGTTGAAGCTACACGAGAGCCCTACGATTTTCTGGCTGGATCTAGCTTCGTGCCACTTTTCAAATGTTGTCATGGAGTGGTATGAAGCCCACGTACCCACTTTCGTACTCAAGTACATGAAACGCACCGAAACTAAAGCCCATCGAAAAATACTGGGCAATTATGAAGCAGGCACTATGGCAACATCCCAAGGAGATCAAATGTGAGGAAAACACGAAGAAAAAAATGGGTTTTCGAATAGAACAAGCTGCAGCCAGATATTGTACAGAACCTATGAATGGAGTTAAGCGTAAGGTGCGAGCGTACGGTTATGGTAGCTTACTAATGGGCTATATTTTATTGAATGAAGGTTTGAAAAGGATCGGTTCACTTGTTAAATATCTACAGCGTTTTTTACGTGATGCAATTTGATGCGGACACCCTTTACTTGCGAATAGTGCTTATATCCGATTTCACAACTCGTGATATTCGTGCTGTCATAGTCAATATGACTGTTGACAGCATAAACAGGATATACGTCTCTTGCTCGGCATATTTGCCGCACAATGAATCATCACCTTCTGATGATTTCAAAAGGGTTGTATCATACAAATGCGCGTCACATAATTTGGTACAGCTCAGATATCATTTCGAGATGCACAAAATTGATGGGATACATAAGCAGTACAAACCTACATGTACTCGAAAGAGGAAATCGCTTAATATTTGCACGATCTGGTGGGAAAGAGGAGTTAGAAAGCCCATAATATCGCCCGGCTCATGCTCCAGATTCATCCCCACTATATGGTAGTTTTTTAGTTTAATTCGTTCATTTGACACGACTCAAGCATTCAACTTCACGGAGCCGTAAGTCTTTTTTATATTTTATATTTCGACCCTACCCTCGTATAACAAATACTTAAAAATTTATCTATCAGGGGGATGGGGATGTAGGGCTATGGGTTTATTCATTATGGACCTTTCATAAATTACGTAACGCTTTTAGAGGGAAGAGGGGGCACGACAAGCTGTAACATGTGACATATGGAGGATGGCTGGTAGGCTAGATTGTTACGTAATGTGTTTTTACTGAAGAAGTTTTGAAGAAAGATAATACCGGTGACTCCCGGCTTTTGGAAGCTCGGTCGGGATACCGTATTGCAGCCCTCAGATAGCCACAGTATGCCCAAACATGCACGTATGATAGGCTAAGAGAGCAAGAGTGGATTAAAAATTCACTGCGAGCACTTTTGCCCTGAGAGGAGAAATATTCCATTTTTATCCTAAGAAGGGTTTCAGAAATTATTTATTGCAAATCAATGAAAACCATCATCAATATAGTAGTGATTTGAAAGGGGGTGATCAGCAGACATCGGAAATGGATGTTTAACGCAATTTTGAAATCCAAAATGGAGACATCCGAATACCGGAAAAGAGAGCCTTCATCAATATAGATGTCGTTTGGAAAGGGGTGGTTGGCAGACATCCAAAATGCATGATTACCGCCATTTTGAATCCAAGAATGCGACTTCCAATTACAGACATCCAAACTGCATGACTACCGCCATTTTGAATCCAAGATGACGACTTCCACTACTACATAGTGGTGAGAACCATTATCAATATGGATGTCATTTGAAAGGGGATGGTCAGTAGACATCGGAAATTGATGATTAACGCAACTTTGAAATCCAAGATGACGACTTCCTGCTACTACGAAATAGTGTGAATCATAATCGGTAGGGATGTCGTGTGAAAAGGGCTGGTTAGTAGACATCGAAAATTGACGATTAGCGGCATTTTGATATCCCAGATGGCGACATCCAGTCACCACAAAATAGTGCGAATATGGGTATCATTTGAAAGAGAGTGGTCAGTACGTAACGATTCCTAGTTTACAGCATGTTACATGGCTAGCGTTACGATCTTACTCACACTATGGATCCTTCCTGATTGGGGCTCGGCCATAGAACGACATGATATGATATGAATAGATAATATGTTTCATGTCCCAATTCAGTGTGGTAGTTAGACAAAAAATTACAGCCCGTTTTTCGAAAGTATAATTCAGTTAGGTCGATAGTTTTTCCTTCAAAAATGTTGCAGAATTTTATTAGTGATTATCTACCACATCGTTTGATATTCTGAGTTTAATAAAGGTTTTATATGCATAAATCGATGACAAAGCCAAGTCCCTCGGCATTTGACGTTGTTTGGGGGCTTTTCCACTAAAGCAGTGATTATATCGCATGGAAACTTTGGATACGATTACTTTCTCTTTAGTTAAGCTACATTGCGATCAAAATTAGCACTTAGCTTGGCGACCTATATTACCTAATTATTCCATGGTCGAAATAATGCACAAAATAGATTTAGGGTCGAGTTCTGTACGGAGGTACGCTGGACTTGGCGATGAGCCCTGGTTCAGAACTCTATTAAACCTGGAGTGTCCCATGCCACGACCGCCGAAGATAACAAATTACCAAATGATCTTTGGCAGCTCCCAAACATGATAACACACCGGTGAGCATTTATTAATTTACAAATACGGTCAAATATGAATCTACCAACGCCCGCGTTCGCGCGATCATGAATTCGATAAACCAGTTACAAAGGCAAGAATAGACGCTCTCCCAAAGTTTTATAAGTCCTAAACTTATAGGATCTTCATACGTAAGAGCGCTATAATAAAGCATCAGGGCTAACAGCTGCAGGTTCCCTCTCGTAGTTATAACCTCTTTTGTTGAATAGTTCGTTGTAGGGAGGGTGGGAGAAAGAGAGAAATCTTCTAATCTAGTCAGTCATTCCTCTCTGCACAAAGCTGTTGGGCAGGGTCTACAATTCTCATATCTATTCAATGTACGATGGAATTCAGTGGATTCACCTTCTTCTTTTCACTGGCTTTTTGGTTACTAAATACATACAAAACAAAACAATAAATCCAAAGCCCCATCTTACGTGACAAATGAACAAAAATTTGAAAGCACGTAAATAAAAAAAACCCTATCTTTTTTCTATTGTGCGAAAACGAATACAGCGACGACCCGTTCTCATCAGCCCTTTTGTTTATTTTGGGCTGACAAAGTGGGAATATTGGCAAAATTGGGACACATTTTTTTCTTTCTTTTTAATTAACCGAAGCTGTTACAATATTGTAGATGTAGCCCCATAACCCTTCCTGATTATTTGATGTAAATTTCCATTAATTCCGTTGAAAAATTTAGAAAAAAAAACTGATTTTCCTTTTTTTTATATTTAGCCTCTTTAAAGCAAGAAAAGTATGCTCTAGAAAGGGTTTACTCGAACTTGATTTGGTTCGTCTGGTAGAGCTCATTAAACAACACACGAGGCCGAAAAAATCGGGTCCAAAAGCTGATAAAATAGAGTGGGGAACTCATAAAATCAGGTCTTCCCTGTATCAAAAATAACGTCTTTCGTTTCTCTATCAAATTCTTCTAATTCTAATCTCTTTTATGATTATCTTCTTGACTGTCGAGCTTCTATTATGAAGAGTTTTTCGGCTAATCAGTCATAAATTAGACAGCGAAAACAACAATATTGCTTTTACTTCCAACGTTTCAATGGATTTATTCCACCTTTATCAAGGATTAAAAACTTTGTGTTTTCTTGTAAAGTGTAATGTTGTGGTAAAACATGAACTGTCCTAATGTATACGCGTCATCTAATAGTGCTATTGTTCGCATATTCATGCACCTACTGTATTTTTTGAAATTTTTCTGCGTTTGAAACGATTCTGTTTCGCGGGTAGAGAACGAGGGAAAAGCATAACTGTACCGAACAGTTCCCAGATCGAATATAGCGCTTTTTCCCTCGTTCTCTACCCGCGAAACAGAATCGTTTCAAACGCAGAAAAATTTCAAAAAATATAGTCGGTGCATGAATATGCGAACAATAGCACTATTAGATGACGCGTATACATTAGGACAGTTCATGTTTTACCACAACATTACACTTTACAAGAAAACACAAAGTTTTTAATCCTTGATAAAGGTGGAATAAATCCATTGAAACGTTGGAAGTAAAAGCAATATTGTTGTTTTCGCTGTCTAATTTATGACTGATTAGCCGAAAAACTCCTCTAATCTCTTTTTATTTGCACTCGGTAACTTTCAGTAACACCAGCTCAAACTGCTGGTAGGGAGAATTATTTCTAGTATTAAAATTTTCAATTTCATATTATACAGGGTGATTCAACATGAGGTTTTTTACCATGGCATTTTCTATGGATTAATGGGTGCTAATAACAAACTTTCACGATATTATTGTTCAGTGTTGTTTGGTTGTTGTTTCATTGGTTCGCACTATTTTGTGGTCATTTAAAGACGCTATTATGGATTTCAAAATGGCGCTAATCGTCAATTTCCGATGTCTGCTGACCACCCCCTTTCAAATAACATCCATATTGATGGCGACTCTCACTATTTTGTGTGTAACCGGAAGTCGCCAACTTGAATTTCAAAATGACGCTAATCGTTAATGTTAACCCAATCTTACTCTCAGCACATCTGTGGTTGGTTATGAAATGTCAAACTTTTCATTTTTGGTGAAACCCCATTCCACTTGTTTCCAAAATGTATTTAGTGTTATTAGGAATCTTGAACTTCGAATGATAGATCGTAGTAGCCACACGCGTCGGACGCGAATTTTGTTTTTTTCACTCACGTCAAATTTTCAATAATTATTTCTGCAAATGAATGTTCGTTGATTGATTCGTCCTTTTTATAATTTCTACGAAGTGTCGCAAGTGCACCAGTAGTGATCAGTGTCAACTTGTGTTGTCGGTTGTCGTTATCTTAAAAACTTGATAACAGAGGATGGATCGATTGTTAAGTGGAAACTTGACACCCAGGTCGCTGTTGACGGCATAGATCAATGAAGAGGAACATTGACCTAAGAGCGAGTGTACAGAAGACAGATCGACTACAAAATATTGCGCCAAATGTAGCATGGATTTTCCGGTGAGATTGTTTCATTTTGTTTATAAATCATTTGGATCAGGATTATAAAAACTCAAAATTTGTTTGTTTAGTAATATCAATACGGTTTTCTTTGCTGGTCGATCTTGCTATGTAAACTAGGGTCCTTCGGGTGATTAGGGCTGTTGTCTGGTTGTTCGAGTTTGCGGTGTCGAGGATAAATTCGTCGCTCATTGTGGATTTACCATTGATTTGGGAATGTTTTTGCCTTTCTCATATAGAAAGGTTATGCAATCACTCTGAAAAACGTCAACCTAATCCCGGCCCGGAGGGCCGAGTGTCATATCCCATTCGACTCAGTTCGTCGAGATCGGAAAAAGTCTGTATGTGTGTGTGTATGTGTGTGTGTATGTGTGTGTGTATGTATGTGCGTATTTGTCAAATAATGTCACTCATTTTTCTCAGAGATGGCTGGACCGATTTGCCCAAACTTAGTCTCAAATGAAAGGTGCAACCTGCCCATCGGCTGCTATTGAATTTTGGATCGATCGAAATTCTGGTTCCGGAATTACGAGTTTCAGAGTGCGGCCGCACAGAAATTTCTCATATAAACTATAGGCAAAATTGAAAATAGAATTTTTATTTTTGATGCTAAATGTGTTCAAGGTGCATGAAACGTCGAGATTTGATGCAAACTCGAGAAAAAATTTGACGATTATTCACTTTTTTGGATTTTGGCACATTTTTGCCTTTCTCATATAGAAAGGTTATGCAATCACTCTGAAAAACGTCAACCTAATCCCGGAGGGCCAAATTTTTTTTTCGACTCCCATAAGGTTTCTGGATTTTAACTGGGGCGTAGTTGATGGTTTACGGAGAGGAGTTACACCCCCCCCCCTCTACTGTTCACTCCCCTCCTTTAAAAATCTCCTTGAATCACCCCTCAGACCACCACCCCATCCAGCCCTCATACCTCTCCCTTTCAACCCCATCATCTTTAAACCACCACTATATCACAAAGCATACCAATTTAAGCTGGGGAGTCGTTCGTTCATGGGACTTTCGCCCTCCTCACATACCCACCCCCGCATGACAAAATGAGTTAGCAAGCAGATAACATTGATCTAATGCTGATTAGGCTAATGGAGTATGATATTTTTTGTTTCAAGTGTTTCACCGTCGTGTAGCTCATCAAATTCGTGGCTGGCATGCCATTGTGTATAAGTGCAAAGTGTACTAAGAATGTAATGGACATTTCCACAATTATGTTGAACATAAAAAGCCTCCGTGCCATAGTTTAGAGAAATGAGAAAGGCACAATTGCACCGCTAGGTGGATTAAAACAGGTTTTTTTTACATCTGTCGGAATAGAAACTGTGCTTCAAAAATCGGTCATGGTGCAACATGGAGGCTCTTTCAGCACCTTTTGCGCTATCATTGAAGGTGTCATTACAAACTAGTAACGAAACTGCTCCTGTATTGGAGTCCTATTATAATTCGTGTCACAGTGATTGCAAGTGATATTAATATTGATTAATAAACTGCTTCTTGTTACTATACTCTTCAGCCAATGCCAGAACAGAGAAGACCGCTTTTGTTTAGTTTATTACCAGAGAAGAGAGAGTGAATGCAGAAACAGTTTTCGACTATACTTTCAGGTTCTTCAGGTGATGCATCCTATTGCTTTCCAGTAGTTAGGGCTCAAGAGACCTTTTTAGCGTGTGCCAGAGTTGAGCGCTTGGTAGTGTGCGTAGGAAGGATTGTGTTCATCTTTGCCACTGATTTGTCCATATAGAACCATTTCGAGATTCTGTAAGAGGTATATCGGTCGATTTGTTGGTTGGCTGAATGGTGCTTTTGAAGTGGTGGCAGTGATTTTTTGTCACACTACCACAGTGCTGAGGCATGCTACACCACCGTAATGAAAAAACTACAGCCATTTTTTCATATGCACCATTCCGCTCGACCAATGTTTTTTTCCATCAACTATTTTGCATAATTTGAGTCGTAATTGTCTTATGGGTCAACTGATGTTCTTCTTTTGGAGTTGTGAAAGGTTTTTATATGGATGTACCGGTGGTAGAGCTGCAGCACACAGTTTTTCCTGCACATACTGCCAAGCGTTCGATTCTTTTACATGCTCAAAAAGGGTTTCTTGAACCTTAAAGAGCGAGCAAAGGCGCTTTATCCTAGGCTTATTAGCCAGGGCAAGGTGTAAATACCTCTGTCCCATCCCAATGGAGCAATGAGTGACATTAACCTTCTTAACCAAGTCACTCCCAACGATTTATTATATCCCCTTTAAACTGAAACGGTCGGTACGGTTGTCCTCGTTTCTTCCTCCTTTAAGATTCAAAACAATTCGTTAATTAAATTATTCACTAAAGGAATAATTTAATTGCCGTCTAATTTTGAAACATCTTCAAACCCAACTCTTCACAGTAGGCCTGGCCGTTTTAATATTTGCGACATGTGAAAATATGCTTCAAATATTAATATTGACAAGAAAAACACTGCACAATAACTGTAGTGTTTTCCAGAATGCTTTTCAATACTGACTGTGAAAGGGTTAGAATAGAATAGAACAGAAAATTAGGAATCTTGAACTTCGAATAGTTTTGGGTTTTGATCGGATGCACAATATTTGTTGTGATTTGTTTCACAATGTTCCCCAAGCTCTTTTTGGTTTCTATTAACGTGGTTTTAACTTAAGGGTTATTCTTTTGTTTTCCAGAAAAATCACTTTAGAAACATCTCTAACCTTATGTGCGTGGTTTGGAATCGAACCCAGGTGAACTGTGTACAAAAAAGTCGATTCACCAATTACGATATTTTTTTTTTTATTTTTTTTTTTATTTTTTAATAGCCCGCCTCTTACCCCCACACCAAAAAGCTCACAAACGGAGCCCCCTGGTAGTGGACACATCAGTTCTCAGCGTACAAAAAAAAAAGGTCAGCACAACAAAACAAAGTTACGAATCGCGGAAACGCTGAGAACAAAAAAAACAATACGAGACCGACAAAACACAAAATTTGACAAGAAGCTACGGCGAGTACCCAGCGGAAAAGAATCCTTTTAAGGGTCCCATCGTAGCTTTGCAGGAAGCTCATAATAATTTAAATTTATTTATTACTTATTGCTATAAAAAATGCATTTATCAATTGTTTTTATTTAAAAAATGTTAACCAATTTTAGCTAAAGGAATAAGCTCGATTGGTGGTGAACGAAGTTTATATTAAAAATTCTCCTATTTTATTTTTTAAAATTAGTTTCAATTTTGCTTGGAAACGAGTGCGACATGTTATTTGCTTTAAATCCGTAGGAAGCTGGTTGAATAGCTTAGGTCCGATGAAAGAAATGCGTCTTTGACCAAGGTTCGTGGATACTCTGGAGTATAATAAATGATTGGCTTGTCTGGTGCTGTGAGCCTGAATTCCTGTCGTAAATTCTAGATTATTATGAGCAATAGTATTATGCAAAGCATTGTGGATGTACATTATTGTTTGGTAGTTAGTCAACCCAAGCAAAGGTAAAATGTTATGGGCATTATTATTGTATAACAAAATAGTAGGGTACATAAATGGTTTTTTATAAATAATTTTAAGACATCTGTTTTGAAGCGTTTGTAGCTTTTTCAGATTCGAAATACTGGCACGGCCCCACACAGATACAAGGTAGTTCAGCAATGAGTGGATGTGCGCATAATAAAATTTTAGAAGTACATGCTGGGGAACAAAAGAGCATACTTTACGCATAGCCCCACATAACGATGCAACTTTTCTCTCTATAGATGTTATATGCTCAATCCAGGAGAGTGTGGGGTCTAAGTGAAGTCCTAAATATTTGAAGCAGTTAGTTTCTTGAATTACAGACTGTCCCATTCTTGGGTCTGGATGCACGCCTATAGCTCTTCTAGATGAACGAAACAGCATATATTTAGTTTTTGATAGGTTCAAGGAAAGAAGGTTTTCGTTGAAATACGTCGTTAGTGTTTTTAAATCCGATTCCATGTCGCGTACAATATCCAGGCAGTTGTTGTTCGGGTAGAACAACGCGGTGTCATCCGCGAATAGACGAGGAGTCCCTTTTAACCCGAGTCTACCTAGGTCATTGATATACAATAAAAATAACAGTGGCCCAATATTACTGCCTTGGGGCACTCCTATTTCTATTGGTCTATAAGAGCTACACGAGTCTCCAATAGATACGAATTGGTTCCTATGCGACAGATAGCTACGAATAATATGATTTGCTAATCCCCTGATACCATAGCATTCTAACTTCTTAAGCAGGATTGAGTGATCCAGAGTATCGAATGCTTTTTTTAGGTCCAGAAAAAGGGCACCAACAATTCTTTTGCTATCAATTTGACTAATGATGGAGTCAATTAGTTCGGTCATTGCAATTAAAGTGCTGCAGCCCTGTCTGAACCCATACTGGTAGTTGTAAATTATGTTGTGTTTGTTCAAAAACTCGAGTAGTCGAGTGATGAGCAATTTCTCAAGAATTTTATTGAAAACGCACAATGTTGAAATTGGTCTATAGTTGGAAGGTTGGTTTGGATCACCAGCTTTGAAAATTGGAATTACTCGGGCTATTTTTAAACAGTCTGGGTACCTGCCGGTTTGGATTATTAAATTAAAAGCTTTGGTTAGGATATTTGCAATAGTGGTACAGTTATTCTTAAGAACACTAGCGGGGATCTTCTCAGGACCACAACTGTTATTTTTTTCGAGGCCTTTAATCAAAAGGATCACTTCGTTTATGGTTGCAGGACGCAAGAAGATTGTTTCTTGGACGTGTTGTATATTTGTAATAGGATTTGAGTTGGGACTCGTGGGAATATTGTCAGACAAATTTTTGCCAATGCTAGAGAAATATTCGTTGAAAACATTACATACTTCTTTAGTCTCAGTGATTCTGATATCATTGGAAATTAGGCTGATGGGAACATCCGACTTTGAACGACCAAAAATGGTATTAATATTTTTCCAAAGTTTTGAATGAGTTGTGTTGGATAGAAGGTTTTCAAAGTAGGCCTTTTTGCACCGCTTTTTCATTACATTAACTTTTTTAGTTATGTGTTGCAGAAGAGCTTTGAGGTTTTCATCATTGGGGTTATTTTTTACTCGTTTCAGATAATTACTTTTGATTTTAATCAGTGTCCACAAATCGAAATTGATCCAGGGGCAAAAAACGCCTTTACATTTAAAAGTTTTGGAGACCGTTCTAGTGTTTTCCGCAAGTAAAGAATTGTAGGTTGTGATGATATTTGTAAGACATACATCTACATCATCAATCAACCAAAAATATGTATATCAATCCAATTAAGCATTGCCAATCAAACAAGTCAGAATTTTTTTGATATACATTTTGTTATTGGAGTATAATATAAAATTAATACTTGATTAAGAGATAAATCAACTACATTTATTTTTAATTTGATGAATTTTCATGTCTCACTCAGAAGCATACCATTGCATCACAGCTATGCTATATTTTTATTTTTTTCAACACTAAAACCATGTTTTACAGTACGGTTTGCAATTGCAGTAATAAAATAACGAATGTGATATAAAACAAGGTTTGTTTTTTTTTCAGAAAAATCCCAAATTTATCCTCGTTACACACGTCGAATGCAATCTGATTGCTTGATATCTTGACTCTCCCAAAAAAGCTTGCTTAAACACTTGTAGTAGTTTTCATGCAATATTACCTCTTTAATGTATTTTGGAGTAATTTCAGCACACTCGAATGTGTAACTAAATCCAATTTCCTTACGATCTCGCAAGCGTCTGTACAGCTGGATCCCGCGATATCGCCTCCTCAATATTAAAACAACCGAAATTATCGCTCTCATTCAAAGCGACAGCAGCTTCAATTTCATTTAGCACGCCGATCATAAATTTTACACTTTAATGTCCCATCCAAAGTACTAGCGAGAGTGTGCGCGGTGTGATGTCGCGATTTTCGGATCGTTTCGTTTAAGTAGGTACAGACTGCACCAGGCAGGATAAGCGCAACTCTTTCTCGATTGCAATCGTACCCAACGCGAATGCAGTCTTCCCCGAGCATCAAATCGAATGGGTTATAAATAACGTAATCATACCGATAATAATACGCCAACCACCAATTGAGCATTGATTGTGGCAAACTGCCAGTGGAGCTGTAGGGCTCTGGGCCAAGGCGTGATTTTATTGTTCTACTGAGCTACAAAAAAAGTGGTGGCAGTCTACCTGCCTTTCTCTGCCTGCAGATCTGACTGGCCAGATTCGGTCAAAAATGAAGGCAATGAAGTGAAAAATTGGATATCTTAAATCTGGCGCGGGGAGCACTTTTCCTGCGTACTGGATCTGTGTGGTGTGGTGTGCTGCTGCTCGAATGGGGCCACCAGTTTCCCAGGCTCTGCAAATCGATTGACCTTTCTGTTGCCTCTGGTTGCAAGTTTGTAGCCGAGCGAGTGTGGTATGCTGAACACATTTTTGTTGCTGTTGTTGTTGTTGTTGTTGGTCTGCTGCTGGACATTTGATAATTGCTTAATGAATCGTGCAGTATTTTTGAAGTAAATGTCACACTATCTTTCTATTGTACTATATAAAACGGGATAAGTATAGCACGACATGACATATTCAGCGGTGCGTGATTCATTGCTGTTAAATTATTTCGTGAATCGTGAGATAAATTTTCTTATGCCGCCAGGTTGATTAAGATTGATTTTGCATGTTCAGGGCTTGCATTTCGACTTCATCTCATCAATACCGGGGCACTGACTTTACGCTAGATAGACGCTGAATTCAAAAATGAAATACTACTTGTGTTCACAACTAAACCACTACAAGAATTGTTTTCTGCGTTTCACAGTGATCGTGGTTTCATGGTTTCGAATATTAAATTGGCATACACCATTTCGTACAAAAAGGGCACAATGCACAATTTTAGTTAGTTTTGGAATTTGCGTTCCAACTTCGCCTCATCAGTACCTGGTACTGACTTAAATAGTAAGTCGGTAATTATTGTCCAACTTTAAATCGATTAGTAAGTTAAATTTTTGAATGAGTTTGAGTAAAATGTGACGTCTTTATGATGAAATAGTGTCAAGTTCATTTCCTAACACGATTCGGAGATTGGTCAACAGTTGGACAAATCATACTATTCTTAAATGCAATCACTATTGCTTTTTTTCTCTGCAAATCCCCAGGGCGTCGATTTCATCATTAACTCTTTTTACCACAAACACCGTGTGGTGAATCTGTTTGTGTTGTTCCAGTTAGTCAAGTCTAATCTGACGCATCAGAATATGAAGAGGTTTTTTCCATACAAAATCATACACTAAAGTTACAGAAAAACGAAATATCATGTCAGCTTCAAATTAAAATATCGAATTTAATTTAAAGTTATGATTGCCAAATAATATATCAAAGTATTTATTTTTCTTCGGCGAAACGTCGAAGTAAAATCTTGCTCTGGTATCACAAGAAATTTCAACATCTCAATAAATTTCCAATTTATTTTCACTGATTGCACAAATAGAAATTCTGTTTGATAATTAGGGAAATTTTTTTGATCTCGATTTTGTCTTTTAATTTTTTGTGGCGACTAAAGTTATAACAACCTGAGTAGTAATCATTATCTGCAACGTCACATCCTCAAGCTGAGTTTTAAAATCCGCAAGACTTGGTAATCGAATTATGATAGCGGTAAACGCCATTTCGATGCTATTCCGGACAGATCTTCGCAAGAGTGAACAACACAGTATGTGTTCAGGTTATTAGCATAAATTAGTTTACCACAAACAACACCAAAAAATTCTGTATCCTTGAAAAACAGTGTGTACAGTAGACCTCCCCACATTTTGAAAAAGTTTTGAAATATACATGGGTCAGCTCAAATTTTTGTTCTAGGTGTGAATTTAAGAACTTTCGCCAAAAATAGCTTCATTTGGACATGATTTAGAGGTGTCTCCAATCAAAAATCGTGTTTTTGCTATGTATCCATTGGAAGATCACTTGCACTCTGATTTGATAAGCCCTACATGTTCACATACCATCAAAGGTTGTTCCTTACACATATCTTAACATGTTTTAACAGGTGAGCATAGCTCTAATCGCAATAGAAAATTTGTTAACTGCATTTTCATATAGAAAAGTATATGAAAACCAAGGAAAATTACTAGTATTTTTTCTTGGTTTTGGTATTCTTTTCTATATAAAAATCCAGTTAACAAATTTTCTACTGCGATTAGAGCTATGTTCACCTGTTAAAGCATGTTAAGATATATGTGTAAGGAACAACTTTTGATGATATGTGAACATGTAGGATTTATCAAATCAGAGTGCAAGTGATCTTCCTATGGAAACATAGCAAAAACACGATTTTTGATTTGAGACACCCTAAATCATGTCCAAATTAAGCCATTTTTGGCGAAAGTTCTTAAATTCACACCTAGAACAAAACTTTGAGCTGACCCATGTAGAGTAAGGTGGGGTAAAAGTGCGCATAGGACTTTTAGAAGCACACAAGCGCTAGAACCTGGCAACTCTGTATGGATTTAGTGTATCATTTAGTCAACTAATCGCACATATAAGCATGAAAGGTTTGAATATAGTGGCTTGAAATTAAGGGGGAAGGACTATTTTTCGCTGATTTGATATTATTTTTTGAATTTTGGGAATCATAAATTGGCTGTTTGAATAAATCAGGATCTATGAAACTACAGTACCCTAAAAAATCTTCAACATATAGTTCGTTGTGAGATATATTTGATTTGATGAAAAAATTCAGTAATTTTCGTAACAATTGAATAAGTTAAAAAAACTGACAGTGGGGTAAAAGTGCACATAGCATATCCGCCCCAAATCAAAAGACGCGAGTGAAGCTTTTTATATAAAAATTGAACTAATTCTTCCATGATTTAAAGAAGGTACCAGCATCTTCAATAACTGCGAGCTCACCGGTCAAATCACGACTGATATGAGCGGTTTAGGAATAAAAGCATCAGCATAACTGGTTCCAAGGAAAAATATAGAGTGCCGAAAGCTCAGAGTAATTAAAAAAGAACCAAAAACTATGAATATGTAAATAAAGATGTATTTCCAATATAAATAGCATATTCGCAAGAATTCTTGTAGTGATTTACCCAACTGTGACAAATAATGATGTTACCAGGGGTGACAGTTTGATCATGAACCACATTGTTTGATAATTGATAAACCATCCAAGTTTTTTCAACATAATGGAAAACTGAACAACATCAACCGAGGCAGAGGGAGGGTTATGAAGGAAGACTAAGAGGGGATGGATATCCTAAAATTGATTAGTTTAATTTATGGGCGGAAATAAATCGGCTATTTAAGCTATGCGCACTTTTGCCCCGTGCTATGCGCACTCTTGCCCCGACCATGGGGCAAAAGTGCGCATTTGAGTATTCATAAGCAAATAACTATTTCTCGGATTACAAGCAAAACCAAGAGATGTGTGATGAGAGCATTAATTTGTAATCATGCCGATTTTCTAGTGCTTTTCTGCCAATAGTTATTTTACGAAAACTGTTAGGTGCGCTCTTTTGCCCCACCTTACTCTATATTTCAAAACTTTTTCAAAATGTGGAGAGGTCTAGTGTACAGTCATGTTCCCATATTGCTTCCTTGTGTGACTCCTGATTTGCTGCTAAACTGAGAAGAATGCGGAGACCTAGTTGCCATTTTTCTAGCCAAATAAAATGCCAGTAAGTAAATGCTTCGTTAAGATTTTTTAACGTCTTTTCGACCGAAATACAGCTTTAAATTGGCATCGTGTACATTTCACTGATTTAGGCTAATTTCTCGTTTTCCTAACAGCAGATTCCCTTAAAGTTGAGACAAATTAAGCTCAACCCTCAAGGTCGTCCAACTTCCATATAGAAGTCGGTATTTTCAACCACAAAAACCGAAATAATACAAGTGTGAAGTCCAAATACAATTGTTGATTCAACCACATTTATTAAAAGTCAGCCTGTTGAAATGCAATCTTTCCCAGTCGTTGGCCAGTTGATTGAAATCCAATATTTTAACACATCCTTTGAAGGGATGGTACCTCAGGCTCTATTTTAGTCCAAATGCTTATACATTTCTCACAAGGAAGTTACTTAGGACAATCGATCATTGGTTTATTCGTCACTGAACTATGCTACCATGGCGAAAAAATTAAAAGCTGAACTGTGTGGAAAATTTGTCTGCGAGAAAGCTACAAATTTTACCGAGCACGTAAACAACCTAACGGTAGCCCCGAACAACAATAAAATGTCGAAACCCGGGCCGTTAGCTGTACTTCAGGTGCTGACGAAACTTGATGGATATGTCTGGATCGACGATAAAACCTATGCGAAAGCCGATTTCAAAAAAACGCGGAGCTCTATTTTAAATAAGGCTACTGCTCGTGGTTATAAATGATTCAAAGAATTGTTTTTGCGGATAAATTGTCGAAACAATTATGATTTGGCAAGCGAATTGTTCCTGTTGCAAGAAAATCAGCATTTTTGTAACGAATAAGACTAATAATCCAAAAGTATGTAAAAAAGTGTGCCTCGACAAGCAGATTTTACCCTTCATTAACCAGCTGCTATTAAAGGGCGAACACGAAATTATTGCGACACCGAAAATGTCATGCCAATTTTCTTATAATGTTTAAAATCAAACCAAAATTTTAGGGTAGTTTTATACATATATTTACTTCAAAAATCAAAAGAAAAGTTAATCGATGGAGCCTTGATTGTAAAATTGAACGCATTTTCGCTTGATGCCCTCCATCAAAGTCTTTACAGTGTCATCCGATACCAGTTTCTCAGTTTTTTTCCATTTTCTTAACAAGTCCTTCTCGTCTTTGACTGTCTTCTTTCTCTTCCGAAGCTCCCGCTTCATCATTGCCCTCCACCGGGCGCAGCTCCGGACAGTTTGGCGGATTCATGTCCTTTGAAACAAAATGGACAGAATTGGCCTCATACCACTCCAGGACACTTTTAGAATAGTGGCATGATGCCAAATCTGGCCAAAATAGCGGAGCTTCGTCGTGCTGCTGCAAGAATGGCAAAAGGCGCTTCTCGAGGCACTCAGATTTGTAGATCTCGCCATTTACTGTGCCCTTTGTCACGAAAGGCTCACTCCTCAGTCCGCAAGAGCAGATGGCCTGCCAAATGAGATATTTGGAGGCGAACTTCGATATTTTCTTCTTCTTAAATATATCGTCCACATAGAACTTGCTCTTGCCGGTGAAAAACTCCAACCCCGGAATTGGCTTAAAATCGGCTTTTATATACGTTTCATCGTCCATCACACAGCAGCCATATTTTGTCAGCATCTTCTCGTAGAGCCTCTTCTTTGCATTCTGGACGTAGCTCTGCGACATGCCGATCTTTTTAGCCAAATCACGGCTTGAGACGTTGGGATTTGCTTTAATCATCCGCTTCACCTATCCCTCCGTCTTTTTGTTCTCCGGTCCCGGTTTTCTTCCAGCTTCTTTGCCGTTGTCCAACGTCAACCGCTCCTGGAACCGCTTCAGCACTCTGGAGACGGTTGAATGGTGAATGTTTAACATTTTTCCCAACTGCCGGTGCGACAGGTCAGGAAATTCCAGGTGTTTGGAAAGAATTTGTTCTCTCGACTCGCGTTGGTTCACCTCCATTTTCGTTGAATCGAAAAAAACGACTTCGAGTTTGACAGCATGTAAACAATACACATCAATGGAAAGTGTGCAAAATTTGGTTGATTTTTACCCAATGGTAAAAAAGTTATGGCCTGTTGAATGTGTCGCAATAATTTCGTGTTCGCCCTTTACATAAAGGATTTACTTCAATGGCAGAACGACAATGGAATCCAGCTAATCCCAATAGAACTGAAATCACAAAATTGCCCCCAGCTCCGTCCTATATAGACATCTTATTGTTATTGATTTGATTTGTTGGACGTGTGCTGAATTGGAATCGTTCTGAACCATCACTTCGGGATTGCGATATCGGAAATATTCCTGACTTATGAGTACTTTTCAGCAGAAAAACCTAATCATAAGCTGTCGTAAATGAATATTCATTGTAAAGTATTAATTTCGCGCTTGATTAGAAATGATTATGAAAAGGGGTATTTCAGAAATTGTGACACAAACTATGAATTAAATTGACGGGTATAAAACAAAAGTTTGTGTCTAATAATTAAGGGTTGAGTAGAATGCTATTAGTTGTTTTAGAAACAACTACATAATCAATTCCCCGTATGGAAAATCAGTGAAAAGGTTTAATGCCTAAAGAGGTCAATTTCACTGACAAATTATCTAGACATTTGCACCAAAATTAATACTATAACAGGTAGTTTTGAACATCATTGATCACAAAGAATTAAATTAAAAAGTAATAAAAAATAATTTTAAATCATTTAAACTTTAAAATCAGTCCAGTCTGCTCTACCTCGGCCAAATGAGGATACTGAAAGCACGCAAAGTAAAAGATTTAAGATTTTTAATTACTTGTACATTGTGCGAAGACAAAGAACAATGTGTCATGTTCCTGCTATGTGAAACTACACCGTAGCGGTTGATGAAGTATTGACGTACCCATTCGTCTGTTTGTGGATACAAGGACGGTGCCAAAGATGTCGCACTAAAGAAAGGTAATTTGAGATTTGAAAGAATTTCCTCCCAAATGTTCTTAAAGCAGTTCCAACAGACCTGTCGAAATCAAATGATGAATCCTGCTTATTGCTCAGATCAAGCTACGTACGCCAAATAACCAGTCAGTACTAAAGGCAGACGGGATTTCAAGAAAACCCTGCACATGTGCTTCCGAAAGACATCTAGAGTTATTAATATCATTATTTAAAACACCACTGTTTCCCGGCCAGTGCAATCACTTCCCCTAGTAGAGTAGAATGGGGTCAAGTAGGTCAATTTGTAGATCGAGCTCGCGCGATGGTTTTTTTTGCACTGATTTTGACAAATAAGCACTCGTTGAAAAGGTTTCAATAACATGGCAAAGATAATGTTGTATACCTATTGCCCCCTTCCCACCACCATATTTATTTAATCCCATTCTACTCTACCTATGAGATGGATTGTAGAACGTGAAATTAAATTCGATGTAATATCATGAGTTGCTTGGGGCGGTTGTGTAGTATCTCCTGAGAGGCGAATGAATTTCACTATCACCAATGTGACCCTGGGGTATCATATCTGATCAACAAAGCATTTTTAATGTGTCACATACCATGGAACGATATCTCACATTCCACCGGAGGTTTTTTTTCTAATCGCGCACTTTATTGGATTCCACGGCTTTGGCGCTTTTTAGCAGCGCTACTTTCTTCGAATTCGAAGCTGGAGGATACTAAAAGCCCTATTTCTTCTCTCAACATTCGAAGCGATTCGTGCCGATATAAAATCCAAAACAATTTTGTATTACATCGGTGTACATGCTTTTATAGATTAAGATTAAACGGCAAACCGAAGCCAGGCGCGTGACTCTACAAACTAATTATGTCGGCACGCAGCGAATAATAAAAACTAATCAGAGCCTTGGTTATGAAATAATCCCAAAAGATCATAATTTTGATTTGTTGTAAATACTCGTACTTAGAATTTAATACAATATTGTTGTATTAAATTCTAAGTACGTTCTAAGTACGTTTAGTTAAAATATTCCGTTCAGTATGACGAAAGTTGTTGACGGATTGGTTGCACATTGCTAATCGATATTTTTAAAGTGCTCTTATATTGCAAGGTTCTTCAAAGAGTTAAACTGGTTTCCCCATCAAAGAGTAAAACTGTGATGTAAAGTTAGTTTCCGGTTGGTAACGTTCAAGTTTTCCGCTGAACTTTATCTAGACCTGACAGCACACATAATTGAAGAATCAGTTCTCTCTCGCAATCAGTACATATATCATATATGTGTTCGTTATTCTTTCAAATTTGCGCTCCTGTCACAATATATCCCATACAACTGCAGATCACTTCTGAGAGCCCTGGGTATAAAAACTTCTGAGTATCCAGATTAAGCTCTATGCTGGATATATCGAATAGATAAATCTATCAAAAGTTTTGCATATTTATTCAGTAGCGGTATTTCGGTACCGAAAATGCACAGTGGTCCAGGAAGTGAAATTAGCGGGAAACAATTGTTAACGCATTCATCTTTAGGTTTAGAGATTTGGTATCTTAGAAACATTTATTGTGCGTGACAAACTGCATCTTTTGGATGAAACGGTTTTAGGGTGGTTCTTAAAATGTCAAAGTTGTAGATATTATTTCAAATTATAGTTCAGAGAGAATGATACTTTCTTCTGCAATGTTGTAGAACAATCAATTCTGAGCAACTTTGTTGAAGATATTAACTTTGTATCTCAAACCGTTTTCATTTTATAGTGAGTTCCATATCATAATTTAGGGTGTCTCTCAAAAAAGCAGTTTTCTCTGTACAGTTTTTTAATATGATTTTTCTCACAAAAGTACCCTTCAGTGCACTTTTAGAGCATGATTAGAGGCAACTTTTGCTGAAGAAATAAAAATTTTATCTTGTCGGGTTCAAAAGTTATACTTAATTTTCACTTAAAAATACGCCCTTTTTCAATGTCGATATCTCAAAAAGGGGCAAACAAAAATTGATAATTTTGATTGCATTTGAAAGGCTGTACTTTTGCCTACAATATATTGAAAAATTGGAGAACGCTTTTTTCTCTTTCTCAAATAAATCAAATTTAAGTAAAAGCATTTTTGCGTATAATCCTACAGCTCTCGTATTAAAAAATATTTGTTTTACGCTGATTCTGTGAATTCTTGTCAAGACTTTTCAAGGATCACATACATTTGCAGGCTTTTCATAATGCAGATAGGGTAAAGACCACCAATCACTAATGACGACCTATAATTTGCTTCCAATTATTGCCAAGATTTCCCAATATCTACACAAATTTACAATCGATTTCGTTCATTTGCAGGAACGGTTTCAGCAGGTAGCAGTATCAAGATCTGCAATCTACTAACCTCAAACCAAAAACAAAATTGACCTTCAAATAACAGTATTGTTCAAGTAAAAAAAATCTGATATCCTTCTGTTATATAAACGCAACAAATTATTCAACATAGTTTTTAATATTTTTAAATGAAATAAGAGAATCATTGAAGTACTTTAAAACGACTTTCGTTGATTTGGTAGACCACTCTGCAAAGCGCTTAATTGAGTATATCAAGTGCAATACTGAAACCCAGAAACTAAGTATGATTTTGATTATCAAATGGGGAACTGATGAGAGTTCGACTCATTGCAGTTAAGATGTTTGGTAACGATATCCAGTATTACACATACTAGCAGTAATCTTTAAAAGACGTGCTTATTGTGGTTTTTAAATCATCAAACTAATCTTCTACTACAAAAATTAATGGGTATGATCAAAGATTCATCGACGAAGATGAAAACAGAGAATTGCGCGAATGCAACAATTCCTATATACAGTATGTAAAAAATTAAAGACACCCCTTTATCGCTTCAGTAGTTTTGGTCATAGGAAAGGTTTGTTGTATTGCACGATGAGCATTCTTTTAAAAATTTTGATTTACCGTTTCACAGCCAACAAATAAAAAACTGAATAAGTTAGTCATCGTAATAGTAGTAGTGGTAATGGGATTAAATAGAAAAGAACGAGGGTGTCTTTAATTATTCTACATACTGTACACTTAGGCTTCTTTATGTAGGGGATGCGCGCAAAAAAACTCCTAAAAAGACTTCAGTGTATATTTGCATTTTCGATAGCTCCATTATGTTTGTTGGTGGTATGGTAGGGTGGAAGTAAGAGGAAAGCGATTCTAGTTTCTATTACACTCGTATACAAGTTATTTAATATACTGGTTCTCAGGAATAAAGCAAATATATTGACCACAACGCATTGATCATAATTTATATGCATTTCAACGATTGTACTTAGGTCGAGTAAAAAAGTAAAATAGTAATAAATCCCAAAATAGGGTCATCACCCTATTTGCAATATGAAAAACCTGCAAATGTATGTGATCCTTGAAAAGTCTTGACAAGAATTCACAGAATCCGCGTAAAACAAATATTTTTTAATATGAGCGCTGTAGGATTATACGCAAAAATGCTTTTACTTAAATATGATTTATTTGAGAAAGAGAAAAAAGCGTTCTCCAATTTTTCAATATATTGTAGGCAAAAGTACAGCCTTTCAAATGCAATCAAAATTATCAATTTTTGTTTGCCCCCTTTTGAGATATCGACATTTGAAAAGGGTGTATTTTTAAGTGAAAATTAAGTATAACTTTTGCGCCCGACAAGAGACAATTTCCCTTTCTTCAGTAAAAGTTGCCTCTAATCATGCTCTAAAAGTGCACTGAAGGGTACTTTTGTGAGAAAAATCATATTAAAAAACTGTACAGAGAAAACTGCTTTTTTGAGAGACACCCTAAGTTATGATATGGAACTCACTATAAAATGAAAACGGTTTGAGATACAAAGTTAGTATCTTCAACAAAGTTGCTCAGAATTGATTGTTCTAGAATATTACAGAAGAAAGTATCATTCTCTCTGAACTATAATATGAAATAATGTCTACAACTTTGACATTTTAAGGACCACCCTAAAACCGTTTCATCCAAAAGATGCAGTTTGTCACGCACAATAAATGTTTCTAAGATACCAAATCTCTAAACCTAAAGATGAATGCGTTAAGAATTGTTTCCCGCTAATTTCGCTTCCTGGACCACTGTGAAATGGTCGGTATTGACTGGTTTTTCGATACCGGTATTATCGGTTCCACAACCCTAATAGAAACTTTTTATGTTTTATTAGAAACTTTTTATGCCATATAACTCTAGGAAGAGCAAAACGGCGAAGAAAGAATGTTTAGAAAAGCATGAAATATGGTCATATGAGCGAGCTTAGATTTTTTCGGCTACTTAACCTTTTGTCTTCTACCGCAGGAGTCAGGATGCTTTGGCATTTTTTTCAAATGCGAATGACATGAATGCCGCAGACACGATAAAGCAAAAAGTGACTTAACAAATTATGCTGTCGGAACCTAATAGCAACAATACAAATGTAATTAATTTACTTGGTAAGATTACGTATTACAAAAAGGAAATGAACTAAGCACACTTGTAAAATCCCGAACAAACAAAAAGCGCATAACGCCCCCATACTCATGGTCAAATTCACTCCCACTGCATGGTGTTTTGATAGTGTTTAAAATTGGTTCAATCCATGAAAACACCATGGTCCGGAAGATCACATTTAAAACCATGTTCAGGTCTATTTATGGATTTGATACCATTTCATAGTGTTGCGATGGTTGTAAAATTTGGTGCGGACCATGTTCATTAGAGTGGCTCGCGGTTGTATGGGAAAACTTCAAAATGATTTAAACTAGCGGGCACAGTACTTTTTGAGTTCCTTTTGTGGTCCCAAATGCCTGTGCAAAATTTGGTAGCGATTGGTTGCTTCCCGGGTTTGCGCATTGCGTTCAAAGTTTGCATGAGATTTTATATGGGCAAATCAATTATTTTGCATTTACGTTAATAAAGATCGCTATTTCACTGAATATGAAAAACCAGCTTTATAAAACTATAGTTCGAACCTTGGTTAATAACTTTGTCGAAGACCGTAACTAGCTACGAGTTTTCAAAAAATAGTTATAACGATTCTAAAACTTATGGTAAAATCCAAATGCAGAAATTGATTACTTTTTCCAACACTGCCGGTGTACCACCGACATCGACATTAAAAACTTAAATACATGAGAATATATTCATCGCAGAGACTTGGTACCTTTGAATGAAATGTTCAGAATGAATTGCTGAATTTCATAGACGTAGTCAGAAAATGAAAAGAAGAGTAGGAGGGGGCATATGTGACCCCCAGTCCCTTTTTATACTGTTTTGTATAAGACAAAGAATCATTACGTCCTTGTGTAAATGTCAACGACTTAGCTTTCTTATTATTTTGATAGACCCAAATATGAATCATACTACAACCTTTGTTGTGGGAAATAATATTTACAATATTTAGAATTAACACTTACAAATTTATGTGTTGTTTTTGCTTGGGGCAAAATCTAACTCAGGTCTGTAAATAGCGTTGGGTTCTAACCTAAAGTATATTTCTGGTCCGCCAACATCACCTCTGTTTTGCGTGAACCTAACTCAATTTCATCAAAAACGCTTGTTTGAAATAACTATCCTGGTTTCGTTCCTAGATTCTCAAACGAAAACGCCAATAGAAACAATTGCGAGACTTCAAGGAATCTAAGGATATGCATTTTTTGAAATTCTGACTCTGAAGGCTAAGAAATAGGGTTTTAAAATATGAAAATCTCATAAACCGCTGTAGTATTTTAAATGAGATAACGCTAGAGCCCTTAAATAGTAGCACTCAAACACGTAAGATTAATTTTTAATTCGGTGGTACAAACCTGCGTTGAAGATGTGCGTGTTCCTTATGTTATACTAAACTATCTAAACAGGGAACAGGGAAGTACACAAGCCACACCCCCTCTTGTTTTCATTTTCTGACTACGTCTATGATATTCAGCAATGCATTCTGAACATTTCATTCAAAGGTTCCAAATCTCTGCGATGAATATATTCTCATTTATTCAAGTTTAAAGTATCGGTGTGGTGGTGTACTGACAGTGTTGGAAGAAATAATGAATTTCTGCATTTGGATTGAACCATAAGTTTTAAAATCGTTATAACTATTTTTTGAAATCTCGTAGCTAGTTACAGTCTTCGACAAAGTTGTTAACCAAGTTTTGAACTATCGTTTTATAAAGCTGGTTTTGCAAATTGAGTGAAATACCGATCTTTACTAACGTAAATGAAAAATAATTGATTTGCCCATATAAAATCCCATACAAACTTTGAACACAATGCGCAAACCAGGGAAGCAACCGACCGCTCCCAAACTTTGCACAAGTATTTGGTACGACAAAAGGAACTCAAAAAGTGCTGTGCTGAAAAATGTCATTTTGAGCCACTCTAATGTTCATGGTAGTTTTATGGGGCTATATGGTCGGTGTTAGGTCAGATCGGACTAAGCGACAGTGCATTGATTTCAAGAAAAACGCCTTTAAAGTTTGAATCACAGCATCCTTTACATTATAATTGGAAAATTATTTTTACCATAATTCTTGCTTATTGTTTTATATTTCAAATCTGGTAAAAGTGGAATGTAGATGAAGAAATTCTTTATCCAGTGCTATCACTAACTCATTTTTTGATGTTTTGCGACTTGGTCCGGTCTGACTTAACACCGACCATATGGTGTTTGAACCCATGAGAATTTGCTCGGAATATTAGCATAATAAATAAAGAATATAACAATATTTTTTTAACAAAGCATCTTCTGGTCGAATAAGGGAAGCACGTACCCCCGTGCCCATCACTGGAGTCGCAATTGACTACAGGCGAGACATTGATGTACTACCAGAATACAATTGGGCCTGTGCTTTATGGAAAAGAAATGTTCCCAAAATCGTGAATAAAGTGCCACGAATTTTGGAGCAACCACAATTTTACGTTACGAAAACAGGACCATGAACAAAAATCATTTGTTTCATAATTATGTTCAATTTCTCTTCAGTAACACTAGCATAATGCTTTCATTAGTGGAAATATTTGATTTTGCTTTGTGAACTTGTTACGGTTTCCGCTATATCACCAAATCGATTTCACAACTTTATGAATATGACTCAAAAATCAAAGGTTGAGTCATGATGTTGTTCATAGATTTAGGAACATTAGTTCACAAAATCAATAAATTCTGGATATTTTCGCGTGAACTATTTCACGAAACTCGGAATTTAACTGAACTAATTCATAATACCTATGATATCTATCTATTACTCCTGAAGCACCACCGCCAAAGTTCTGGTTATACCTGTCTGGTTTTCACCCTATGATCACCGACAGTGACGTCCAGAAAATCCTTCTTCGTTGTTTGAATGTTGAAGGTACCACTGATATCGTGCGTTTAGTGCCAAAGGGTAAAGACACGACAAATTTGTCCTTCGTGTCGTTTAAGATTGGCCTTGATCCAGTACTGAAACAGATAGCACTTACTCCGTCTACTTGGCCCGAGGGCCTGCTGTTTCGAGAATTCATCGACATGTCAATAAAATCCAATCGGACTAAACCGACTCCAAACTCCAAGCGGATGTAATCATACTGAGAATTTGGAAAGCCCAATGGTGACAAGGTAGCTGATGGGAAATAGTACATGTTCCATCGCCGACTGCCAAATTTCTTTCCTGCACAACTTGCCACCGTTACGCAGAAGCATTGTTCCGCCGTCATCGCCGAGACTGCACAAACGAATCCACGCTGCGCTGCCATCGCCGGGACGCCTGTCATGCCGCATTACGGAAGCCCCCGAGCGCTCCGAGGCAGTCGTGCTACCAGCCAGCGGCCAGCTTAGTCGTCCCGGCCCACAGTGGGGCGAAACTGAAAAAAGACGGTCAAAAGTCTTTCCTGAGTTTCACAGATCGTTTCATGCTTTGATGTCTTCAGGAAAGTTTCCTAGGATTACATTCTACATCTTTTAGGATAAGCACCTTAATTTTACTTAAGGTGCAACTATCATTAAAAAAAAATTTTTTTACCTCGACAATAAAAAATTTTTTTTTTGCTCGGAATCTTGTAGATCAATTTATTTTGAACATCTTTGGTGAACATACCCGCCATGTATATATTTTTTCTTAAGAGATATATACGTTGCACCTTAAAATCAGTTTTTTAACTTTCTCTTCTACAACTTAATTTTTCCTACATTGGTATGTTCTAGAAAGTTTTGGATATCATCAAAACACGTAACTTTTCTGAAGACTCCAATAGTGTTTGACATGTACTTCGGGAAATAAATCGATTTTTCTCTAAAAAATGCTTTTTTTCATTACAAAATTTCTCAAAATTGTGAAACTTTGTGAACCAAAACTCAGCATGATTATATTCTCCATGTTATGTAGTACATGTAAGCGAAGTATAACAATCCGGACTTTTCGGGCTTTTTAGTTTTCATGCATTTTTATACTGTGTAATGCATGGATATTTCAGTGTCTCTAGAACGCCCATTAGTAAATCAACACGTCATAATGCAGAATACTAAACTCAATGTAAAATATATCTACTATTAACAATCAACATGTAGAAACAAGCAAAGTGTATGAAGCACTTATTACACATTAGAAGTACTTTATATTGAGTACTAAAACTATAAATCTTGGAAAGATTATATAATTTTGGCATTATCCCTCTTATTCTTCGTTCAAGTAACATGTGAGAAGTAGTACGAGACTTCATTTACACCTTTCATACATTCGTTCAGAAATTACAGTATCGGCATTTTGCCAATCTTTTGTTTAATTAACCTGTACTGTGCTGATAGCTTCTCAATTAGCTCGTCGTGCTTCCGGGTTTAGTATGAACAATTCGTTAAAGAATGAGTTTGCTGCGATCAAATTTTACTAGGTATGCTTGCTTCCTAATACCGTAGCCTGGATGAACTTTATAGGTAAAATGCAACAATGAAGGAATAATCATTCAATATTATAAACTCAGATTAAACATTAAAATAAAATCCATTTATTTATATATTTAACTTATTTTACGATTGTGTCACAATTGCGGTCTCCAAAACCTCACATTTGAATTCATAAGTTATCATCATATTTGATCATCTTCACCCTAGATTACGGTACTGCTGATTTAAAACTGTCATTGGTTTCAGTCGAATAGTTTCTTGGTGGCCGCGTACACAATTAGTCGGATTGTTTGGAAATGAGTGACTATCAACCTCTGCGTTATGAATTATTCAAAGTGTGGAACGAAAAAGTGGGGAAATCTCGTGATATAAAAATGAATCACGTTCGAGATTACGTTCTTCCAAAATATGTTGGAATTTCTGATGAAGATCGTAAGCAGTGGATGAAAACTATTTTCAGATTTTGTGCAGATATCGAAAAACGATGGATGCGAGCCAATAGCACGCTCAATCGTTTTCTAGCAACAAACGCGAAATGGTTGGAAGGGTTTGTTATTCCGAAAACATCTGGAAAAAAGTTCATAGGACGACCAAGGAAACTATTCACTAATCTCAACTCGCACAATAAAAGACGAAGAGTACAATCCTTGAGAAACTTGGCATCCACCGAGGAGTTGGGTTTCGCAACAGAGATGAATGCACGCGCTGATGGATCTGAGGATGTGGCAAAGCTCGTGCAAGAAGCTACACAAACAACTCCTTCCCGTGCAACCAAAATTCGCCGAGCTTGGAAACATCATAACGATTCTGTAAATGAAAGGTGTTTGACGGAGGACGAAGGCTTATCTCTTTTTATAGACGGAGACTTTTCTAAAGCACAATGGGAGCTACTTCGCACTACAACACAGAGGTGTAATATTCCGCAAATATATCCCTCGTATAGGAAGTTGATGGAAGCTCGTGAAAGATGTTTGCCAAAAGACATAACAGTAAATGAGTTATCTGCTGAAACGAAACTCCAGGCGTTAATGGACCATACAGTAAAGCGAATTGCTACTCTTCATGAAGTTCAGATCAGTGAAGACCTTGAACTTCTTTCCAAATGGGGGTTCGATGGATCATCAGATCATTCGAACTATAAACAAAAATTCGCACTTGAAGACTCTGATGATAGTTCAGTATTTATAACATCCATGGTACCTCTTCAACTCCAAACTCGCAGCCATCCAAGAAAAATTATTTGGATGAATCAGAGACCATCCTCGACAAGGTTATGTCGTCCAATACGCATGCAGTTCCTTAAAGAAACAACAGCCATTTCATTGTACGAGAAAACGTATATCGAAGGACAGATCCAAGATTTGATACCTACCACTATCCTAGGAAAAAACGTTTTCCATATAATGGTATGTTCCATGGTTGATTCCACGCACGCAAATTCGATCGACTCGTCAATCTTGATGACGTTTTCAAGAGACTTCTTGTTTCATCAGATCCTATAATTTCTCTTAAATGTAAACGTCGAATTCAACGAGCACCGCTGGATATACCTGAAAATGCAATGCATCTACTTTTGAATTAATTGGCATTGAATAAATTCTCCTTATATAAATCATAAATTGTTGTCATAGCCAAATTATTTTTAATGAACACATTCTGTATTGTTGATATGTAAGCAAAACAGAAAAGGAAATACAAAGGCTTTAGGCAATTTCTTTTATGTCGCTATGCGATAAAATTTAAAACTTTGGTTAGTAAATTTAAAATTACATGCTTAAAAAAAATAATATTTTCCAATTTTTGCTCAAATATACTTAAAAGTATGTTCTTTTCTATGGTTCAATCCGAACTTACTTTTATTTGCCCCAATCAGAGATAATGACATTTGAAAAAGGGCTATTTATGAGCGAAAAGTTTCCATAACTTTTGAAAGTATAAAGTTAGACTTTCAGAGTTATGAAAAAACGTGGATTGAAGTTTTCTAAAAGCTGTTTAAAGGTTGTTTTAACAAAATATAAAATTTCTTTCGAACATTAACAAGTCTCAATTTTACATTTGGATTACTACTTGTAATGAACTTAAGCAGTTCATCCGTCTTTTTACCAGCAATAAGCAAATTCGCCAACTCTCTTCGACTAATATCCATATTTACTAGTTTTATTTAAAACGAATAAAATCAGAAACCTTTTTTGACAGTCGTTTCACTTATGCAAAGCTTGCTGCGATGAGAGAATGATATTTGAAAGTGGCTTTTTTCATAATACAACGATATGTGTGTAAATGCTTTAATGCGTTGAACCTGCAAAACTACAAACTTTAAATCTAAATTGCAAATTTTAAAAAAATATCGTATTCGCCAATTTTTGCTCAAATATACTAATAAGTATGGTCTTTCATGTGGTGGAAACAGAATTCAATTTTAGGTGCCCGCATCAGCGATATTGAGCCTTGAAATAGGCTATTTTTTTAACGAAAAGTGTCCATAACTTTTTAAAGAAAAAAGTTAGACCTTCGGTGTCTTGGAGAAAAATACTCGGCTTGAAGTTTTCAATAAGCTGTTCAAAGGTTGTGTTAACAAAAAGTAAAAGATACGAAAGTTATACTAAAAAAACGTTTTTTTCAGGAACACCCTAATTTTTTTTTTTAAATTTCTTGTATAACAAAAACTAAAAGAGATAGAGCTTTAATATGTTCAACAAATTTATTCAAAATAAGTTACTTTACAACTTTGTGGAAGACTGTGGAGCTCTATCTTTCATCAGTAAAAAGTTTATTTTCGTATTTTAGATAAATTAGAACCACCCTAATAACTATTCCAATAAAAAGAAGCATCTTCTAAAGTACACAAATTCATCCTAAGACATGATACGGCTAAATTATACAGGTTTGTCAGAAAGTAAAAATTCCTCCTAAATTAACGATCTGGACCACTGTGCACTGTGCGGCCCTGCGTTCGGAGGTCGTGAGGGAGTCTTCCCAACTCCCTTCTCAGGCGAGTATTTTGCTTTAAATGACGATCCGCTTCTTGAAAACCATCTGGTTTCTAGCATGCCCTCTGGTACAACGTTGTTTGAACGAAGCATTATTGCGCCGCCATCGCCAAGACTGTACAAACAAATTCACGCTGCGCTGCCATCACCGGGACGCCTGTTATGCCGCACTACGGAAGCCCCCGAGCGCTCCGACGCAGTCGTGCTACCAGCCAGCGACCAGCTTAGTCGTCCCGGCCCTGCGTTCGGAGGTCGTGAGGGAGTCTTCCCAACTCCCTTCTCAGGCGAGTATTTTGCTTTAAATGACCATCCGCTTCCTGAAAACCTTCTGGTTTCCAGCTTGCCATCGGGTACATCACGTCCTTGTAATTTTTCGAGACGCTCGGCACATGGCGTCGATGGTTTGCGATTGTATTACCAAAACGTCAGAGGGCTAAGGACGAAAATCGAGAGGACTTGTACTTGGCGACTACGATATCTTCGTTCTAACGGAAACTTGGCTTGATGATCGTATTACATCGATGCAGCTCTTCGGGGATTCTTACGCGGTTTATCGTGCGGATCGAGGTGCTCGTAACAGTATCCATGGTCGCGGCGGAGGAGTTTTAATTACTGTTTCTTCTGCACTTGCCTCCTGTAAGTTTGGTGTGGATAGTTCATCAAGCATTGAAGTAGTTTGGACGAAGATTACTACGCAAACGAAGAACTACTTTATTGAAGCTGTTTACGTTCCTTCAGAAAAACGACTTGATTGTTCTATTATGCAGTTCCACCTAGACTCCATAGAGCGCGGTTCTTCTCAGGCAGATACTAACGATGTGATGATAGTCCTTGGCGATTTTAACCAACCAGGACTCATGTGGATTTCTTCTGGACGGGGGTACGCTTACCCTAACCCGTTATCCTCGACAACAAATCCTGCCAGCCGCTTACTTCTGGACGGGATGGCTTTTCACGGACTACGTCAAGAAAGCACGATTTTCAACCATCAATCTCGTTTTCTTGACCTTGTCTTCGTCAATGAGAATGCTTTGCCTGAGTGTTCTGTGAGTGAAGCTTCCATTGTGATCGTTCCTTTGGATAACTATCATCCCGCTTTAGAAATATCCATTTCCACCATTAGTTCACCTTATATGAAGAAGCTTTAGCTGTGAATCGTCGTAATTTTCGCAAAACTGATCTAGTAGCTCTACACCGTTTACTGTTGCTGATTGACTGGAGTGTCCTACTTGATCAAGTGGATGTAGATGTTGCAGTTGGTTACTCCTTGACTGTGTTGAAAAATCTGTACCAAATTATCAACCTCCCAGGAAGCCTCCCTGGTCGAACGCAATGCTTCGGAATCTGAAACGCATCCGTGCCAAAGCTCTACGTGCGTACACAAATCGACGATGCCCTATTCTCAAGCTCTTTTTCGCAATATCCAGTAATGAGTACCGCTGTTATAATAAATTGCTGTACAAAGGATATGTGAACCGCATCCAACAAAACTTACGACGAAATCCGAAGGGCTTCTGGACTTTTGTTAATACGAAGAGGAAGGAAACGGGTCTTCCGTCTAGGATGGTCTACAATGGCGAAGTAGCGACTACGATGGCGACAAAGTGCTCCCTATTTGCCAGTTACTTCTCGAGTGTCTTCACGACTGATGCGCCAACTGCCATCAAACTCGACAACGCGTCCCGTGATGTTCCCATTGGTGCGGTGGATATGGATGTATTCACCATTTCAGAACAATCGGTTCACTCTGCGATACAAAAAACGAAATCGTCGTATGCCTTCAGCTGTTCTGAAAAAATGTTCGGATATTTTAGCGATTCCACTGACGCACCTTTTCAATGTGTCACTTCAGCAGCAAAATTTTCCCGATGATTGGAAGTGTTCAGTCATGTTTCCGGTACACAAGAAAGGTGACAAAAGCAACATCGAGAACTACCGGGAAATCACTTCGCTGAGAGTTGAGTCAAAAATTTTCGAATCGCTTATCAACGAGGTGCTGTTCTCTGCTAGTAAACATTACATAAGCACTTGTCAGCACGGATTCTTTCCCGGTCGATCGGTGGAAACGAACCTGGTCTCCTTCACATCCTTTTGTACGGAACAAATGTCCAAACAACTGCAGGTGGACACGATCTACACAGATCTTAAGGCTGATTTCGACACTGTTAACCATGAGATACTGTTAACGAAGCTTGATAAACTTGGATGCACTGCCCGATTCTGCCGTTGGCTTCGATCATACCTTGTTCGCCGTAAAATCGTTGTTCAAATTGGTGACAATGAATCTGAGTCCTTTTCCAACCATTCCGGAGTTCCTCAAGGTAGTACGCTTGGTCCGCTACTGTTTTCACTGTTCGTGAATGATGTTGTTTTCGTCTTAATGCGTGGAGGGAAACTGTTCTTCGCCGACGACTTGAAAATATTTCTAATTATAAGGAAAGAAGCCGATTGTCGTGAGCTACAGTATCTCGTTGATACCTTTTATAGTTGGTGTAAAAGAAACATGATGGTTCTTAGTGTTGCTAAATGCTTTGTTATCAGCTTTCATCGAACGAGGAACATGTTTACTTTCAACTACAACATTGCTGGTACTCAGTTGCAACGCGTTGATCATGTAAAAGATTTGGGCGTCATCCTTGATGAAAGGCTAACGTACACCCATCACTTCTCAACGATCATTGACAAAGCTAACCGTCTATTAGGTTTTATGTTCAAAATATCCAACGAATTCCGGGACCCTTTGTGCTTCAAAGCGTTGTATTGTTCACTGGTGCGCTCACAGTTGGAATTCGCAAACGTCGTCTGGTGCCCCTACCATGCAATTTGGAGCCAAAGAATTGAAGCAGTCCAGCGCAGATTCATAAGATATGCGTTACATCAATTGCCTTGGAATGATCCGCTGAACTTGCCACCATACGAAGACCGTTGTCGATGACTAGGACTGCACACTTTAGAAGATCGTAGACACGCGTCGCAAGCAACCTTCGTATCTAAGCTTCTTCTCGCCGAATATGATGTTCCCGATCTCCTATCACAAATTAACCTCTACGCACCAACCCGTGTCCTTCGTCCTCGAACACTGCTGCAGACTGAAATGCGCAACACTGACTACGCTGCCAACAGCCCGATACTAGCAATGGTCTGTCGCTTCAACGATTTTACCGACAACTTCGACTTCGTCATTAGTTCTGCACAGTTTAGAAATCGTTTGTTATCACCTTAGGTTAATTATTTTTAATTTAGTTCATTAAGACTTATTGTCAGATGGACGTAAATTGTTAAATACAAATTGTTAAATACAAATATGATATTAATCGTGATCGTGAAATAGTTCACAAAACAAGAAATATCATTCATGTACTCGTGAACTGGTTCATGATTCCTTGCATAATAGTCACGATTTACGATTCATGATTCCTAATAAATGATTTACGATATATTTTGCGTGTTTTGACATTTAGAAGATATCTCTAATCACTTTCAATTCCATGTAACATGATAGTGAAATATTCACGTGAACTGTTTCACAAAATTTGGAGTACTATTCGTGGAATCATTTTTGTTCCATAGACTTGTTTAAGGAATGTCCAGCTACTAACGACCAGCAATAGGTGCGAGCAGTAGAGATAAGAAAATTGTAAGGACTTCAAATATCGTGATAAGGTGAATATGATAAGGTGACAGTGTGATGTCTGGACAGACAACTAAAACGGCGCTGAGCACCACAAATCATGTTCTTGATATAGCTCACAGGTTAAGATTCCGCGAATCATTCACATGATTCAGTTCATGATGTCACGCTACTCTTAGTAAAACCGATAATAATAAAAAATAGCAGATCGCGGTAAGACGAAGAATAATAACGAATTCCATCATAAAACTACTGATATCATAAACATGAGTCACATGACTCCGCATGTCAAATTCGAAAGTAAGCTCTAGAATAACGTGAACAGAAATTACGAAATTTGTGACTAAGATCCTGAAATTATGGACATAAATCACACAACTCGTGATAAAAATAACATAAACATAAATCTCTATCCGTAACTAAAATATCACGACAACATGAATAGAGATTATGAAAATCAAGAAAAAATTCCTGAAATCATGATCATAAATAATAAGTCGTGTTTAAATTATCAAAAATTGTGACTAAGATCCTAATATCTTGAACATGCATCGCTCTACACATGACTTAAATATCACGATAACGGGAAAATGAATTATGAATATCGCGACTAAGATCCTGAAAACATGAATATAATCCCACAACTCTGAAAGAAAAATCCGATAGTATACTCATGAATAGAATAACACGCTGACGTGATGATAAATCACAAAAATCGCGAATAACTAATGCAATCGTAAACATCGTTTGACTGTCGGCCGTATATTCCCAAATCATGAACAAGAATCATAGCAAAAACTTAATATGGTCAAGGAACAACAACAATGACCCAACCAAACATTCGAATGTTACGCCATGTATATATTTAGACGAACTAGTTTTTCGGAAACACAAATAGTGTCATGAATACGAAGTTTATCATAATTTCAGGAACTAGGCCACGGTTTTCATAACTCGTCCAGTTCACGAAATCGTGACCTTTTTTCATGTTAAGTCACCCCCGAAAACACTGAAAATACCTATCAATATTAGGTAGTAGAAAAAACAGTTTGATTACATTTTCTCAGATATGGTCAAACTAACTTATTAAAGTTTATAGGAAAATGAAATAATGATTGCTATTTTAGACACAGTGTGACATGTGCAAAGAAGCCGAATTCTTTAAAGAAGTTCATTAAAATTGAAAATATATTACGTACTCTATCCACTTCAATTCCAACATCCTCGCAAATCTTCAGTGTTCTGCTATCAGGACGATATCCGGACTGATTAAAGTAAAAATTTCATTGTGCAATTTTTGCTTCTCCGGAATATGTTAAAACAATTTGGATAAGGTGCATAAAACTATAAGGCCTTAAATTGCCAAAGGAACTAAAATTGGTTCACAAGCGAAATTATTTTGGATATTTTCCATACATTAGGGAATAAACAGGAGAATATAGATTCAAAACGTATAAAAATTATGATTTTATGAATTATAATGGAACTTTGCCGAGATCAACAGCATTTCTTCTGTACTGGGCAAGGTTGTTTCAAAAATCGCCACGAGATTTTTCCTATTGCATGTTTTCATCTGTTTATAGCTGAAATAATACTCAAATCAGCCACCTGACCAAAAATTCCAATTATGAAATATTTTTCAGTTGAAGTACTTGGCACGTGCTCTTACTTCTAGCTATAGCAATACAAGTAGGTACATACTGAGGAAGCATCATCGTCTCCACTGACGAAACTATAAATCGTTCTTGCAACTAACCTCAGCTTGCTTCCAGTAGGAAATCTAATCACTCTCAGTCTCTGTTGAGAGTCCAGCTCAATGAACTTCGGTGATTCTTTTTTCTTCATTTCGTTACGCACTAGCCGTACGGCGCTAGTACTCAATCGATTCCAACTATTTAAGTGGAACTGGCCGGAACGCAGTTCTATACGTTTCAGGTATCTATAAAGAAACAAATCGAGCCAATCTTCCCCGATGATCAAAAAGAAGGTAGCATTCAGAAGAATTTCGAATTCGCCATGGAAGGAGGCCCATAAAATATGTGCAAAATATTCGCAGTTCAATTTATTGATGGATAAACCTGAGCAATTCATAGTTTATAAACTATTTAAGCTATATAATTTTTTAACAACTAAAACGCTTCGCATTGTCCACAGGAGCGAGTTTAAGCGTTGTGTAATTTATCGAGAGACATAAATTGCATTCCAGCAGGTTTTGAGATGCGTCGTCTCATATGTACATACCAGTCTAATTTGTCTTGAGCTTATTCCTTTTATTCAAAATGCCGCAGGTTCCAGAGCCGGTATGCATTTTGTCGATTATATTTCTACTGCTTTGAAAGTGCACTGTCTATTACCGTTGCCTATATCCATCACTCAATAATACTGCAAACACGAGTCCCCTTCAAATGTCGAGAGACTGAGCTCGGCTAATTGATTTCTGAGCGTCTTAGCCAGAATCAGCATCATTCAAAGTCAAATCACAGACCCGTTACCTTTCAATTGTACCGCACTTTAGCAGATATTTACCCCCTACTATCACAAGAAATCATATCCGTCGGTCTGCTCACCGCATGTAAATCGACAGCTCTCCGACCGAAGATCCGCCGCCGCTCAGGAGCAGGCAGCCCTTTCGCGCGGGAAAAGATTGGCAAACCCGACGCGTTCGTTAACCGCTTGTTGGCCTTTGAAGTAAAAGTAATCTATGATTTGCATAGACAGGCACACGGCTTCCCCACCGATACGGTCAGCTGCTAGCTACATGGTACGGATTCTTACAGCAACCGGATCAGCAACGGTGGCTCTGTACCGAGGCACCGTGTAAGTAAGCAGCAGCGCGCAAGCAAGAAGCAATAAATTAACTTCAACTCAACCTGTCACTATCTATCGTAGACCTTACGATATGTTTATACCTACCCCATCTCGTTCTTGTTTTGCCGAGAGCAAATCCACCGGCATCAGCTCAACCAACCAATTCGATCCATTACAATCAAATCCGCATCGAGCTAAAGGGTGTACAGTACAGTACAGTAATCTCGACGGCTTACAAGCGATGGTTATTGTGAGCGCACTGCACCTGGAAGAAGCGTTAGTGCATCGCCGGTGGACCCCTGGGCGGAGAGGGCGGAAAGTTTAAATGTGTGACGTTTCTTGTAGTGGAGGAAAGATTTTACACTCTCGATAAGTTGAGCTAACTCACGGTGTAACTGAGTATCGGAATGGATGTTTCAAAGAATTTTTGTGTAATCAAAGCAGAAACAAAAATAAACATATGTGTGTCAAACTGTTCATTCTTGCAGTGCAATGGAAAACCTTTTTTGAACCGACTTGACCCTGCAAACGTCAATGGATATGAAATTCCTAGATGTTCCTAGATTGACTAATTATGGCAACCCTGCTAAAAGGCTACCCTTTACTTTACCTGTTCCCGTCCTACTGAAAACTTGAATACGCAGATTCAAGTTTTAAAAATTTTGCCAACCTATAAAATAGACTTTGCATTGCCTCCTGATACTTCAAACCATTATTCTGTCTACTATTTCGTCTTCAGCTTAATTGTTTCAATTTGGAAAAAATAAGAGAAAGGCACTATCACACTACCAGATGAATACCTACAAGGTTTGTTCAAATAAATAGCAAGCTTTCGCATCTGCCGACTGCGTTTCCTCCCATGATCAACGACGACGACGAGGGCGACTTACGAATGTCGTCGCAGCGTTTGACGATCGCTTATCAGTCAGCCGCAGTGCACGGGGACAATCATCAACAAGTGAAAGCTAGCATTAATCCTGATGATTAGCGGAAGATGGAGAGATTGTGTTTTCTTTGATGTTGATTTAGCTGGATAGTACGTACAATATTCGAAAGAATGTGGCGCGGGTTCATATTCTATTCCTTCTGAGCGGCGAAAATCGGGGTCACGTGATACGCATTATAGTTAGGAAAAACATGACAGCAAAAACTTACTTTTTCTGTAAAACTTACTTTTTCTGTAAAAGATGCCGTTTTTAAGGGGAGGCTCTCATTCAAAATTTTCAAATATTAGATTTTTTTCTTTGCATTTTTTTTTGAAAGTTGTAGGTGTCTCACGGTGTCTTTGGTAGAACAATATTTAGACAAAAAATCAGTATCGCTGAAATATTCACTAATTGAATGCTTATATACTCCTCTTTCATCTGAGACTAAATTTGAAATGTTCTATCGAGGGGTGCAGAACAATATTTTTTTTAACATTTTGATGATTATTTTTGAAAATTGCGTTTCAATGAAAAGCTCTCAGAAGATATATCATTTTTAGGGGGATGGATCTTTGGACATACAGTATCAGAAGGAGGGGCTTGTTACGTTAATGAATACCTCCAAAGGCACCAATGTCCGACATTTGGCCAATTTCGGGATGATTTAAGTTTAAAATTTAAATAATATTTTTACTCGGGGCATTTTTTTGTCTCTGGCAGAACAATATTACCACAAACAAATCAATATCACTGAAGTACTCACTATCCGGAAACTTGCTTCTATTTTAAACGAGACAAGTTTTGAATTGTTTTTCCTAAGGTTCTAGAACTTTTTTTAATATGAAAAATAAATATCTATGTTTATATACATATGGACACTTCATTACTCGTTTATATGTCGATAAATGAAACTAACTTTTTTTTAGAAAATTTATGAATAATTAGTATCAGTAAATAATTTCTTAGTTAGTGATTTGTTTGTGTTCTTTGAATTCAATTAGTTATGTGTATGTATTGTTTAATACTTAAATTTAGAGCTTTTTTCACAAACGTGCATCCCTTTGAGTGAGAAGTCATTTTGATGTGTACCAATTTCAATGATTACAGTGTTTGTTAGTACACTTATTATAAGTACATTGGCCAAATATCTGCTTCCTATTTACTAATATTGCTTCCTACTTCCATGGTAAGTCAGATGAAACTGTCTTTGTGGATCAATCTTCTGAAATTGACTGAAATTTTGAATACTTTCTTTTTGGATTTACGATCAATGCACCAAATATTACTATATTTTGCCTTAAAATGCTACGATATAGAAAATGTTAAAATTTTTCACATCTCGTCGCTGTTGTGCTATCTTATGACAAGCGCCATTTAGCAGATTTCGAGAAAAACGATTTTTAAAGTTTGAGATTGAATATCTTGAAACTTATAAATGGTATAAACAATCCAAAGAAGACAATTGATGCTTCTATCTATTCTGCATTAATCTCTCAAATATTACAAAGATCGGTTGACTATGTTGCGAGTTTTTACTATGAATGTAAACAAAAGTCGCACTCACACGTGTCATAGGCGTGTATTGATGACAAAATTTGTATGACGTGTCATAATCGTGCATGGGAAATTTTCCATAGAAAAAAATCATAAATTTTTAACTTTTATTCATATCTTTGCGTTCATATGGTTTATAAACAATCGGTGAAATGCATTTTGAAGGAAATGAGTCAGGGAATCTAGAAAAAATTATTATTTTTGATTACAGTTTTGCCAAATATGCTTTATTTCTAGCTTAAAACTAAAACTGTGTTTTTCTCACAACTCGTGTAATTTTCTTTTGAAAATGTTTATGCCATTGTGTTCCTCAGACATTTTCACACATAAAAACGTCTAAAACTTCAATATAAATTGAGGAAATCCCTAGATACAGTGATTTGAAGAAAAAAACTCACAATTTCTCATCATGTTTATCGCTATATCTAAGTAACCAAGTAGAATTTCAAAATCCTGAAAACGCCCCTTTGTAGAAATTTTTCAAACAAGTAATGTGGCATATCTAACTCAGTTTAGACCAAAATGGCGCTTGTCATAAGATAGCACAACAGCGACGATCTATCAAGTTGTGAAAATATTTAAATTATTTTTTTTTTATTTTTTTATTTCAAATAATAGAGTTTTTGGGCCAACTTAAGGTTTAAACCCGTTATAATAACTTTTTAGAATTTCTTCAAATCCGCAAAACAATACCTCTTTGTTTATATAATAGAATTTTTGCTCGTGATTCTTTTCCGACCCTTGTCTTGCTCAAAATCATATCATTTTTGGATTCCTCAGAATGTTTTACCTTTATTCCATGTATTTAGATGCTCCTATAAGTTTTTAAAGGGAGAGTCTGTCGATCGTGTTTAAACTCGTAATTTTCAAGGAAACTAAAAACTAAAACAAATCAAATTGAGCTAAAATCGTTCGAAGAAACCATAGAACAATAATAAAATTTTGAATGTAACATTAGTTACAAAGAAACCCCGAGCAAAAATATATTCCGAAGAAAAATTGAAGGAAACGATTTGTTTTGCAAATTTCAAGACCCCTTAATACCAATGCGAAAGCTGGCTAAATGGTGTCTTCGAAGCATTTCATTAACGTAACAAGTCTGTTCCTCTGACAGTGTGTGCTCACTGATTTAACCTCCCAAAAGGGAGATGTATGTTTTGAGCTACTCATTGAAAAATCACCTAAAAATACATAAAAATGTCGAAAAAAATGTTCTAGACCCCCCGATAGAATATTTCAAAGTTATGCTCAGGTGAAAAAGGAGCATCTAAGCTTTCGATTTGTGAATATTTTGGCGACACTGATTTTTTTCTTTAAATATTTTCTACCAGAGACACCGTGGTCTACCATTGTTCGAAGCGGCATCCTGGTCGCCATGGGACGCTCTTGGTTCGCGTGCCTCAGATAGAAACCTTTTCGTAGCATTATGCACGTTCCCAGAATGCTTCACATTGAATTGTACATGTGTATAGGTCTCAAGAACGTTTTTCACTCATTGATCTGTAGAGAGCGCCGAGTTATCAAACAACCCCAGAAAACGGTGAAAAACGAAAAAGTTTGGCTAAAATTGTTAAATTCACATTTTAGTTCAGCATATTGGAATCGCCATTTTTATTTTTTTTGTTTTGATGCATATTAACTCAAATTCGTGTTTATAAATCACAAAACCTTTCTTTGCTCAATTTTGGCTGAAATACCACTTATTTTTTAGTGGGAGTCCGCCATATTGGATCGGCCATTTTGAATTTTGCAAAACTGACTTCAGATTCGTAATCAGCGATGTCCAGAACCCATAATTCCATGTAATTGTCACAAAATATTGACATTCTATCACGAATAACACGGTGCTACAGTGATTTTGCACTTTTCAAGTGACGTAGTATAGATTGTAGATCTCGCCAAATGCAACACAAGACAATGTTTGAACAGTGTTGTATACCCTCAAAATCTTGATTCATGGCAAAAAACTATTCTTCAGGACTTTCGGCATTAAAAAAATTTCTATGCGGTCATTTTCCAACCGATTTTAAATTACGGGGGATACGTAGCGCGTAAAAAACCGCGTTAATTGGAAAATTCTCGTAAAAAAACGCGTTAATTGGAAAATCCGCGTAAACAAACCGCGGTTATTCGAAAATCCGCGCAAGAAAAATCCCCAGCAAAAGACTTTTTTTGCACGGATTTCGCAATTAACATGGTTTTTAAAAAAAATATTCTAAGTCCTTTGAATGCAAAAGATTTTTTCCTGAAAAAAGTCCTTTTAAATACAAAGAACTTAGAAGAATTTGGCAGCTTTTTTGCACGGTTTTTGCAAAAAATATTCTAAGTACTTTTGAATGCACAAGACTTAGTAGATTTTCGGAAAGATGGAAGGGACGGGTCTAGACGCCTTATGGACCGCATCTCAACAATATGGGTATTTTCGGAATGGTCTTGACGAGTAGGTGCCAGAAATTGATTTTTGACCCTATTTTGAAATCAAAGATGGCGACTTCGGGTTTAGCGGAAATGCTCTACAAACCATGCAATTTGAGTATTGTCGAAATGGTCTTGACGAGTAGGTGCCAGAAATTTATGTTTGACGCCATTTTGAAATCCAAGATGGCGACTTCCGGTTTAGTGAAATTCTCTACAACTCAATTAATATGGGTATTTTCGGAATAGTCTTGACGAGTAGGTGCCAGGAAAAAAAAATGGCTAAAAAATCGATCTCGAAGTTTGAGATCCATCCTGAGGAAGCAGTTTGAGATTTTTTTAGAAACCTAACCTTAGAGAGAACATCACCGCGGGCGCCATTTTATTTTTTTCATCTAGAAAAAATTGTAAATAAAGACGAAAAGATAAGCTTTTTGAATCCTTCCATGTTTTTTCATTGGCAGAAAGAATTGACCCGTGATTTTTCACCTCAGAAAATCCCAACAAACTCGGTTAAGATTTAAGCCAGATTCCGAGAAGTAGTCACGCTTCTCACTCAATCATTGGCGCCATCTATTCGACCGGCGAGCGCGTATATTATTACGTTGTTAGCACCACCCAGTTGGATGGCGGCTATAAACGATGGCTCACAAAAAAGAAAAGTCAGAATTAGTGTTTTGTTGTCGTGCTGTACGGAGGCCAACTACAATAACCGATCGGATCAGAACCTTATCAGTATGTCAGCTGAGCCGTAATGTCCCAAATTAGGTGAAATTACAATTTCGATGGAAAATCCAATTTTTAGTATATGGCATTGCAAAATCAAATCCAGGTGGTTTTGTTTGACCATAATGTTGACATTTGATGTTTTCAGCCTTTTTGATTTTAAAAAAATAGTACGGGCGATCTGATTGACCAATTTTAACGAACTAACCAGTAATTAAACTCGTCAGACACATTATTCGTGATTTTTTTTCGATTCGGAATGTCACCATTTTGTATATTTTTTAAATAATTGTTATACATAGCAAAAGGTGAATCTTTTTTTTTTTGTTGATTAAAAAATACATTATACTACTTGTAGTACCCACCAACATGTCGCCGAGAAAAAGCAATGGCCAATTACGTCGCCTCGCACGGATTTGAACAGCAATTTGAAAGCGAAAACAACTTGCGTTGCCGCGACCCCGCATGGATCAACATGGCTGTTGCATCCGTTGATCGAAATCCGCGCACGACAACATTCGGCTTGGAATAACTTAATTACAAATAGCAAACTATTTCTTTCTCCGGAGCATGTTGTTAGGTACTAAAATTAGTATACGGTAATGAGCCTGTTTTCGCCATCTTTCTATTACCATCCTATCCATTTGAAGCCGTTGGTTAATGCAGCATCTGCCATCTTTGTTCAACGCATTGGGTCGAACGCTATGGCGACAATTGGGGTACTCGAACCGAGTTTTTGTTGCTCTCCAACACAAATATTTCGCCGTTTTAGGGCATTTGTATTATTATATTGGTTCTTAACAACGAGGCAAAGCTGTTGATGCCAATTTATACTCATTTCATCTACTATTGGCCGAGTAATTAATAATATATTACTGCACCCTCACTAATAGAGTGAAAATAGGCACATTTGCTTATTTCATTTTATTACATACAATTGTTTGAAAAATCTACAACAGAGTAACTTTTGGGATCGAGTAAAAATCACGAACAGCTGTGTCTTACGACAATTTCATTACTGTTAGTTTGTAAAAATCTGTCAAATTGTCAATATAGCGGCAACTGATTTTGCAATGCCAAATACTAGCAAAATATTAGATATTCCATCGAAATCATAATTTTACTTAATTTAGGTGGCTGTACAATAAGCGCTGATGATGAAATGTGTAGTGCTATGATCGAGTATGGTTAGAGTAGCACAAATTAATCTTCAGCATAAACGCACAGCAACTATGAACGTATTCCGCCTTGTGCAGGAAAGAAAAGCTTCCATAGCTTTGATTCTAGAACCGTATTTACATAAAGGAAACTTCTATGTTGGAAAACTACTTAACTCCGTCTTCGTTGCTTTCAACAAAAATGGCATGAAAATTCGCGTGAAATACCTTGTGCATGCATGCATGAGAATAGTGATGTTGACACATGTCTTACATCCGATCTCACAACTCGCGGTATTTGTGCTGTCACTGTCAATATAACTATTGATAACACAAACAACGTATACTGTATGGCATATTTTATGCATGATGAATCATCCTTGTGATGATGTGGCAGAAATGGATTTTCACTCATAATTGGCAGTCATACCAATGCCAACCATATTTAGGGCAGCTCCGATATGAATTTGAGAGGCACCGAATTGATGGAATTCTTAAGTAGTACGAATCTGCACATACTTAATGTAGGGAACAGCCCAACATTTGCTCAAGCTGGCAAAGAAGAGGAGTTAGATGTAACTCTCTGCTCTGACGGTATTACACATGAGTTGGAAGACTGGCTCGTTCCAAACGAATTCGAACCGTCGTTATCTGATCATAAGTACATCGTCTTTGGTCATTTAAACGTCTCGCTATATATCGTCACATATCGTAAACCCAAATCTACGAACTGGGACCTCTACGAAAGGGGTTTGGCGAAGTTTCATGGGTATTTTCCAATGATTGAACCTACAAGTGACTTGGATCATGTCTTAGATAAAACAAATCCACTCAATGTAGCAGCATACCAAGAAAATTAGCCGCTTCGAGTTGGTGAAATACATAACTTGTTCGACTCAAAAAGTTTAGTAGAAAAACTTGGAATCGCAGACGCAGGGACGGGTAGGAGGCATTTAAGTTGGTCCGCAAAGCATGCGGAAAAGCCCTTCGATTCTCTGAGCGAAGTGGTTGGAAAAACCTCTGCATAAATGTCCCAAGTCACAACGAGACTAGTAGATCAAATAAGTTGCTTTCGAAATCGAAAGATTTTCACGTCTGTTTGATTAGAACTGCGAACATGTATTTATGATAAGTTTTCCAGGTAGTTCTAGTTCTCGGACATTTGCTCGTCGAATTGTGACAACCGAATCGATCAAATAAGCGATTGAAAGTTTTACACCGTATAAGTCTCCTGGAAAAGATGGAATTAAGCTAATCAATAAAGCTGAGGAGTTTTTCTTAATGTTGAAGGTGCTTTCGACTCCGAAGCCATTTTGGAAGCAGCACGAGGTCATGGAGTACCTTCACATATCACGAACTGGATACTCGCAGTGCTTAGCAACCTACATCTGTACTCATCGTTAATACAAGTAGGGATACGAAAACTGAGTGTCTGCAGATGTCCTCAAGGTGGTGTGCTGTCACCACTTCTATGGCACTGTTAAGAAAACTTAATGAGCTTGGGCTTGGCTTATTGAGGAATCTTAATGAGCTTGGGTTTCCGACAGATGGTCACTGATGGTTATCATATAATGTTTACCACACTATTTGATTTGATGCAACAAACCTTATGTTTTGTTGAGCAATGGTGTTTTCATGTTGGACTGTCAGTTAATCTAAATAAAACATTCATGGGGCTTTTCACAAAACGAAGGATTACAACCGCGGACCATCCGTTGCAATTCATCGACTCCAAAATAATTGTCGCAGATCAAGTTAGGTACGTTGGAAGCATTCTTTACTCCAAACTAAATTGGTCAACTCACATCGATTTCAGGAGAACTTGCATGACCTTCGGCCAATGTACACGAGTTTTCGGCCAATCTTGGAGACTCAAACCCAAGTATATTCATTGGAACTTCACAACAAGTGTTAAACTAATACTTGCATATGAGTGCCTTGTGTAATGACCGAAGGAAAAAGTCACGAGAGTTAAACCAACTTCAAAGGATGATCTTTATGGCCTAGATGACAACACCTACTGCTGCTCTAGAGGGAATTTTGAACAGAACACCACTATATATTTTACTGAAACAAGAAGAACTTTCTTGTGTCTACCGTCTCAAGGTTACTGGGCTCTGGAACAGTAAACCAATAGATCGTGCCACTAGCCACATACGACTGTGGTTCCAAATGGTTACTTGGGATTAGTATATACTTGCTCCCAGTGACATGTAGTTTTCCTTTTAAAACTTTCAATGTGAGAATTCCTCCTCGCGAAGAATGGCTGTCTGGCTGTATGGAGCGACAGCTTGAAGAACACGTAGTTCGTTCCACTGACGGTTCTTTGTTGGAGCGGGTACTGGTGTCTATTGTCATGAAATTAGATTAGACTGGTAAATACTGTACCGTATTCCAAACAGAAATCTTCGCGCGGTGTACAATCGGCACTTCAACAGGGAATTTTCGGTAAAAGAATTTATTTTTCCTCTGACAATCAGGCTGCCCTGAAAGTTCGACAAATTCGAGATAGAAATTAGTAATCGCATGTCGAACTCAAGTCGAAGAACTTAGCATTTCAAAAACTATCTACATTTTATGGTTATCCGGTCATTCCGGTTTTACTGGAAATGAATGCGCGGACGAATTGGGTAGGGCGGACGCTTTGACTGGCTGACTTCGTTGATCCAGAATGAACATGCCAACCATTGGCGTAGCTTGCAAACTTGCGTTGCATCAACAACTTCTACGCCAAATGTGAGTCCGAAAATGTGGAAGAAGTTGTTGCATTTTTCCAAACACAATTTCAGTATGGCAGTTAGGGAACTGACTGGGCATTGCAAAATCAATTATCATATGGCTACTATTCAGCATGCTGAGTATTATTCTTGTGATCTTTGTGAATCCGATTACGGAGCTTATTATTTATTATTTGATATGTAAGTGCACCGCAGCATCTGCGTATCTGGATTCTTGGATCTGCATACACCGATGAACCTATGTACAAGGAGCTAAAACTCAAGGGTATTCTATTGTTCCTAACCTAGTGTGGTAAACAGTGTGGCTTTATCGGGAAGGTTCATTATCCCATCGGGAGTAAAGTAATCCAAGCTGTTTGTTTTGTGTTATGATTGTATTGTGTTGTTATATTCCATTTCGCTCCCTTTTTTCTTTCACCTCACTTTCCCTTCCCATCAGGACAATGATGAGACGACACAAACTATGGTGAACGTGTCGATCGAGCCAATATAGCCTGATTCCTAATTTTTGCATTTGTTCATTATAATATTAATAGTCTGATGAAAAGTGGACAACGGTACCATGATCCCATATAAAAGCCATATGTTTGTGTACTTATGATTTACTAGATGATACCCACGTCGACTTTCAACGAAAGAGAAGTAAAACACAATTTGTTCCGAAGCGTCATCTGGGGACAGATAATCCCCAACGAATAGCACTCAAATACTCTCCATAACAAATGTCCACCACGTTTTTAAATTTTTACAGCAATCGGTAAAGTCGGTTAGGAGTCCATAAATCACATACATACAAACATTGACTTTTATATGAGCCATTCCACACGAAGTGATCAAGGCACGTGTAATCATCCTTCACAGATTTGAATCAAATTTGGAAGAATTGTTCATATAGGGCCAATATATAAAAATATAAGTTTTGGGTCAATTGAACCACCTATCACTGGGCCGATCATATGTATTGAGAGAAAAATTAACTTAACCCTTTGCGACGCAATTTTTTTTTTCATTGTTAATACTGTTATTTTTAGTTTTATATAGGTTTTCGACGTCGGAACTGCAAAATTCAAAATGCAATCCAATATGGCGACTGTGCGTTGCTAAATTTCATGTTTTTAATATTGGCCGTCTTATGAGGAAGTTTTTCGGGGTCGCTGATTCTGATTCTGACGTCGAAAATGTAGAATTTAAAATGGCGGATCCTATATGGCGACTGTTAAATTTCATGTTTTTCTATATTGGCCTAAAACGTCTTACAAAGGGGTTTTCGGGGCCGCTGATTTTGATTTTGAAGTTTGAACTGTCAAATTAAAAATGGCGGATCTAATATGACAACTGGTTTGTAATTATAATATCAGAATCGAAATCCGCGACCCAAAAAACCTCCGTGAATCGAGGTTTATACTGACTGTAACGAAATGTGCCATTTTTGTAAAAAAAATAACTGCCTCTTTGTAGCCTCCATCGTGAATTTTCAAATTCTGTCGTAATCGTAATCGTAATCAGCTATCTCAAAAATCACATAATCTATTTTTATGCTAGCTGAGAAGTTATTCCTGTCTCTCAGAATCTTTTATAGACCAATATAATTATAAACTCCATTTTTGCATATTTTAATAAAAAAAAATCGAAAAAAACTACTATTAAATTCTACAAAAAATCAATTATTTAGTTCAATGTTTGAGATATTTTAGATTATTGAGTTCAATGTTTGATATAAATTTTTTTGGATCTCTAGGACTTTTAGTTCAGACACAGCCGAATTTATTGTAAAAAAAACTAGATTTCCACTGTTGGCAGCACTGCCTCCAAAAATTAATATTTTTCCTAGACTCATTGAACGATTTCCTTCAAAAACCATTTTGCGGTTTGATTCTAAAGTAAAGTAAGATTTTGGTAATTTGTCAAAACGGGGGGTGCTCTCGTGGCCCGAGGGGTGGTTCAATTGACTAAAAAATTAGGATTTTCATATATTGGTCACCTCGCGCAGAATGACCCATATATAGATTAAGACAATTTCATCGTGTTTCGGTGGTTGTGAAATTTTGCGCGGACAATTATTTATGATCTTAACAAGGGGGCTTATTGAGCCCATAAAACTTTGCTCGGGTAAGTAGTCAAAAAGCTGTAAAACGCCAAAATTACTCGAATTAGTGGAACAAAATTTGGGTAAAACACCACATTCGCGCGTTAATCCTCAAAAAGGCAACCGGGTCTCAGAGGCCCGGCACGTTACGATTTTTTAGTTATAAAAAAATGTGTATGCAGTATAAGCTTGGGCATGGAAATTTTGATAAGTAGCTTTGAAATCTATAACAAAAATAAAGAATTGTGAAATTTTCATCTATGGAGTGATGCGCAGCTATGTTTGAATTTTTTACATGCACAAAAAGGCAAGCCGGGCCTGGCAGGCCCGGTGTGCATGCAATATTTACTAGGAATACCACGGGTTTTATACATTAATATTTATCTAAAAAAACATTTTGATGAGTTCATCTTCATATTAGCAGGAATTTTTTTCATAATTTGATTGATTTTATTTTTTTACTTTTTTTATAAGAAAAAAATCTTGAAAGTTTGAGCGAATTCTATACATTTCTTTTATAAGAAATGTAAAAATAGCATACGATAATGACGTGTGTCATATTTTTTTGGGTAAATACTTTTATTTCACCCACTGTGGTCTACTTGACAATTATTTGGATGCAACATAACCTAACTCTGTCGTTATTGTCTATTTTTGTTGTCTATTCTTTGTGTTATAGTTATCGTAATTATTCAAATTGTAGGATCTAAAAGCAACAAAAAATTGAAATGGCTATAAGACGATATGCCCATGTTTTCATCCGTCTCAAAGAATCTGAAATAATGGAAGAAATTCGAGCAAATTCAACAGCAGACGATTCTGAAACTGATTTGCAAAACGAGGAAGAAGATGTGAATGATATTGCTTCCGACAATGAATCTGATGCAGAAAAATATGAATATGTACTCCGGTTATGCATCAGAAGAAATTAATAGCAACCCAAAAACATTTATTGGTCGTGTTCAAACGAAATGGAGCTCAGAACCAATCGACAGTCGACGTGATCTTCCGAGTACTCACCTTTTGGAAAAAATTGACCTTTTTACATTCATCGCCTTATACGCTGAAATCGGGATTTGTTGCGTGTTTGTACTCATTATCCTGTAATTTCGGAACCGGAAGTCGGATCAATTAGAAATTCAACAGCAGACAATGGGAATGCTGTACCTTTCATTTGAAACCAAGTTTGTAAAAATCGGTAAAGAATTCGCTGAGAAATAGGTATGACATTATCTTAGGAACTTGGTAAGTTCCCCCGGGGCATTAAGAACCGCCGTAGCTGGCCAATGTGGTCGAAGTGCCTTCGGTGGTTCATTAATGATCTAGACATGCAAAGCCAAGTAATGTTGCACATATTTTAATATATATTGCATTATTTAGACATCATGGTGGTATCAGTTTCTATGGAAATTTGCTGTGTGATTGTACTCTTCAACACGTAACTCCAGAACCGAAAGTCGGATCAATAAAAAAAAATCAATAGCGACCGATGGGAAGGCTGCACCTTTCATTTGAGACTAAATTTGTACAAATCGGTCCAGCCACCTCAGAGAAAAATCGGTGAGATTGTTTGCCACATATATACATCCATACATACATACACTCACATACAGACATTTTACGATCTCGACGAACTGAGTCGAATGGTATAAGAGATATGGCCCTGCGGGTTTCGGTTAAAAAGTCGAAATTTCGACCGATTGCATAACCTTTCTATATGAGAACGGCAAAAAGGAGCTCGAATTTAGACGGGCCTGAGAGGCCCGGCTTGCCCTTTAATGTTAGGATTTTAGATTGCCTTCACAACGGTTAAAGGCACAAGACAAAAAACTAAATTAGCTAAGGAATTTGAGTTGCGGCTTGGCTCATTAGAATCCGACACTAATTCTTGCGAACAACACGCTTAACTAGGAACACAATTAGTGTATCCGTTTTTGGAACTAGCGTCAAACCGGCGCAAGCTTAGTCCTATCACTACGTTAGTGCTAAATTCTCATGGGACGAAGTCGAAATGCAAATTCCATAACTAATTTAGTGTGCTTTTAAACAATTTTTTCCTAAGTGGAGAAAAAATATTTTTACCCAATTTTTTTTCCACATAAAAAAACGATGTTTGAGCTATAGTGTATTCTGTATAGTTAGTTTATAAAACATTTTTATAACTAATCTCACTAAAAGCGAATTTTGCATTTTATAAAGCGGTCCAATTATTGTACCCAACACTATTCATCCAGTACACAAACAGGCGCAATTTAACGTTCCTTACTATCCTTGCTTCACCAGAGTGAGATTTCAAGTTTCCTTCAGCAGTGGACGACCGTTTCTGGCTTTTAATTGATCACGACAATTAAATTCGTGCACTTTCGATTTTCCCCGGTGGTGGCGCTCGACAGCTGTACCGGCGCGACGCGGCCAAAGATCGATGGTATCTATTACCTATCGCTGCTGGCAACGAGATGAAGACGCAAAGAGAATTCTCTCACATTACTTGCCGAAACAGCGGCGTCCGGGTCGAAAATAGGCGAAGGCGATAGAGAGAAAGAGTAGGTACAACAATTCGCAGAACGCCCGGTAATATTACGCCAGTGTCGGTTCCAGCCAAATCTGTCCATCGAATTGGGGTTGGCTTGGTGGTTTTGGGCTCCAAAGAGGGGGCGAAGGGCTTCGAAATAGCGTAACAACATTTCCCACGGCTATTTACGGTTATTGCGGTTGCTGGCGAAGAGTTTGGACGACTAACGTTTCTTCGCCATCGTTGGTGTTATTATCGTTACCGATGTAGGAACTGCAATCGCACGGGCTTACGGGGTTCAAAGGACAAATGGTAATCGAAGGTGAAGTAACTGATTGAACGATTCGATCTGTGACACCAACAGTTTTAAAATCGCCGGAATATATTACATGTTAGTCTGTCGAAGATCGGTATCTTCTTCGAAATCGATAAAAAGTACACAAAACTTACCAAAGCTCTTAGTACTTTATTTAGTGTAATACCAAGTCCAAAAGGTAACATACCCGAGAAGAGATTGCTTCGCGGTGCAAAGAAAATGCTTAATCTCTGACCTCGATCTTAACAAAATGAGAAAAACAAACAGATGAAAAAATTTATAGCTGTCAAATGAGTCAACGCCGTCGGAATCAATTTTTCCCCATTCCCAGCGTATTCATCATCTTCCACACGAAACTGCTCGGTAAACAAACCCCCGAGATTATCGCCCATTCAGCGGACCCTAAGTCACGTCAGCCTCCCAGCAACTCGTGGCAATAAAAGTCGTAGGAAAATGAACCCCAATGAAAGCGGTACGGTTGCAATATCCCATTTCGCCACACAGATGTCATTGGGCGGGCGGTGCTGAGGACCTTCTTTGAACGGGACCTTCGTGCGCTGACCCGGTGCACAATATTTATTATCAATTGAATTTTCACCTACAGCAATTAACTATCTTCGGCCGAAGACTTTCAGGAGGGTCTGTTATTTCTCCTCCGGCCAAGCTCTCGTTACCGAAGCAAAACCGATCGATTCCGGGGCCCCGGGAGAAATCGGGCAGAATTCATTAAATCAGCCCGTGCAGCCCCTGGTTTGTGATGAAACAGGCGACAAAGCTGTCTGACTACGAAAAGGAAACCACCAGCGGAAAGTTGGGAAAAATGAAACTGCTACAAAAAAGGTACGGATAGTTAAACCCGCGGAAAGAGATGCACGCTCGCTGATGACACAATTTTCATCGGGCGCGCGCGCGACTAAATTTCCCCACTGGTGCACTAGCAGACATCGAGTGTGGCGCGCTTTTGAAATCGGTAAAAGATGCCTTGGAGGCCACCACCGATCATAGCAAAGGTGGAAAAACTTTCTATTTCTAACTGGGTATCTTGGGCTGCCCTGTGCTATCCGGTATGCTTCTTGCAGAAATGCACAACACGCTCTAATGGGGTTTTGACCTCCGCGTGCAGCAGCCGAACAAAGTTTGAAGATTCACGTCCTGTATTGGGTTCTGCTTTGGAAGTTAATTATCGTTCACCGAACGGTGGCTGGTGGTGAGGTATAAAGGGAAATCAAATTCTTCGTCTTTCGCGTGAATTCTCACCTGCTGTGGACAATCATGCGCGTGGAGAGAAGGTGAACGAGATGCATAGTAGTGGTACCGAGAGGTGCTGGTAAAGCGGTATCTGTCAGCACGAAGCTGGCTTGTTATATAGCTCTTGCAACAAGGAAAGTTCACGGTCAGATTCATCCCCATCGTAATAACCTTGGTGAAATTCACAACTTTAACCAGTTCGAAAAGGAAAAAAAACGTTTCAAGAGTCTGATGACTATATTACATATGAAAGAGTATTTTTTTCAATACCACAAGGAAGCCACTTTAACTTCTCGTTCTTAATATTGTCTCTCAATGATCGACTGATGGAATCCGACAAGATGTTTTATCGTCATTTTTATCGTTGATATTTTTCGGGAACAAGTATGCGAATGTTTCACGCCGGATCATTTCTTCTCTATGGGAACCATTTAGGGTACCGACACTGGCAATTACAATTTTGCTCTATCTTTCATTTTGCAGATACAATGCCATCACGTATAACCGATTAACACGCTCCACGAATGCGGCATCCCCATCGTTTCACACGATGCCCATAGTGCACACTTCTCTCGCCGGTACCTAGATCTGTCCATCCGAAGCAATACTGCGGATGTATTCTCCCCCTTACCTTGCCCTCCTCGTCCGTTCATCCTGTTCTACCTGCCCGTACATGTCGCGACTGGCACTAAACTATCGCAGCCTCAGCCAGCAGCGGTACAAAGCACAGTGGAAATAATCGCCAAACAACTCTTTGTATCGCTTTCTTTCCATCAGTAACCCTGAACGCCTGCAGGTGGTGGCCGTGTATTAGACAAGGCTTCGGTTTGGAGTGCGACATGGCTTTTCGCCAGCCTGCACCATATCACCAAGCCAACCCAAGCTTCTAAGCTTCGGTTATCGAGATTTCCAGCCAGCGAAGACGGTGCAGTTTATGAGTAACAACTATTTTGCTCGCGAATCTCAAGTGTGCGACCATTACGGATTCAGGCTATATAAGGAAAAATGTCGGTGTTCCCACGCCCCTCTATCAGAGTGGAACAAAAGAGAAACCTGCAGTTTTCGCAGTTTCTTGCCCATACGGCGGGCAAGCGTGATAGGTTTTGCAGTAGGTACACTTGAGCGCCCTTGAGGATGGAGCTGATTGAGTTTCGATGCAAGATTTTGTTTTCGTCTGTTCTATTCGACTAGGTGATGTTCATTATCGCTAATGAAATTTGTTGTGGAATGCAGTAAATAAATCGGTTATTTGCCCATTCACGCCCATGTTGCTTAAACAGTTATAACATATGGTTCAGGCAAGATTTTCTCACTAAACAATTTTGATAACTGATAATATTTGAGTACTAACAGTTATAAATAATCTCCGTGGAAATGAGGCTATTGCAATTAGTTTGAATGTTTGAGAAGTGTTGCCAGGGACAGTTTCAGTTTATGGTGAAAAGTTTCAATTTTGATCCTTTTTTATTAACGATTAAGAGTGAGTCAATTTTCCTCTTTTTATGTTTTTAACGAAATTCAATTAACAAGCGACTGGAAAGTGAAATATATTTTTCAATATTAATAGCTATCGTTCTCCAGGGAGGGTAAGAAGTTAAGAAAAGCGTGGAAAGGGTTACATGAGGAAGCTTAAAGTTTACCGGCGACTTAACCCTTTGCCTGCTACCGCAGGAGTCAGGATCTTTTGCCATTAGGAAATGCGAATTAAATAAAATCGATTTTGCCAGATCAATCCTTATAGTTAAAAAAAATCGTTGTTGTCAAACATCGATCCTAAAAAATCGATTGAAAGAAATAATATGCTAAGAAATACGAAAACTTTTCTAAGATGAACGAAACAAATTCGTGCGACCAACGAAATCGTTCGTAATATACATAAACGTTTATTAAAATAAACGAAACTTTTCGTTTCATTCACGAAACATAATGTCGTCATCAATGATAACATTCGTGCAATGTACACTAGATAAGTAAAATTTACGAAAACTTTCGTTCATCAAGCGGCCAATCTTGTTCATGAAATGAACGAAACCTACTATTTAATGCACGAAAACCAAACGAAACTAGAAAGAAAACGAATAGAAAATATCAACGAAAAAGTTGGAAATTTAAAAATCTAAACACAAAACGAATGAACAGAAAAAAGGGTACATAAAAAAGAGAAAAATAGAAAAATCATAAAACGATCAAGATTACCTAGACCTAATTCAAAGTCTGCACTAACAGGTTATCGTACTCAATAAATTTTCAAATTACTTAACATATCATAAAAATATTGATATTAAAATAGCTAAAAGAAAATATAGAAAAACAACAATGTAGTTAAATAGGATAATAAAAAATATAAAAAATGGATGAAATATAAAAATAGAAAAATCTAAAAATACAAAAGTATAGAAACAGATATTAAGAAAATAGCACAATGGAAGAATTTAAATTAACAAAAAAATATAAAAAGAGAGAATATGAAGTCAAAAATTACAAAAAGAAGCAAGACGATAAGAAATAGAAACATTTAAAAAATTGCGAAAAATAATAATTCTGAAATAGAAACATAACGAACGAAATCGAAAAATTTAGGAAACGAAAATTGAAAAATTGATGGATGTGAAAATCAAAAGTTTAAGAAATGAACAAGAAACTAAAACATATGAAAATCAACAAAAAGAGAAACCAAAAAATTGGAATCGGCAAACAAGAAAAATAGGAAAACTGTATAGCAGAGCAAGCAAACATAAAAGATAAAAATGCAAAAAAGCGGAATAAAAAATAAATAAAATATAATTAAGAATCAAAAAATTCATATGTAAGAACTTGAAATACTGATAGATTTTGAAAAAAATTGAGAAGGAGAAAAAAATAGAAAATTTCTTCATCTTAGGAAAATATAAAAGCAAAATATGAGAAATGAAAAATAAAAGGAAAAAAATAGAATATATAAAAATTAAATCCAAAATAGTGAAACAAAAAAAAGAAGGAATAACTAAAAATAGTAGATTAAAATAATTGTGCTGTGTTCCATGAGATTGCCAATATAGAGTACGGCAGTATAGACAAATAAAAAAGAAGCAAAAGACCAAGAAAACAATAGAAAAATAGACGAATTTCGCGCTAAATCGTATTCAGAGTTGGCAGCACCCTCTCAGATTTTAATGAAACTTTCTGTACCTGAGAATTTTGTCACAAAAAGCCACTTTGCATACGTTTGTTCAAAAATGATCTACACTGTCTTTTGAAAAGGGTCAAACTTGTTTAACTATTTTTTTTTATTCAAATGGCTATAGTCCAAAAATGACAAATCCTACAAAAAAATGTTGTAAGAGTCAAATTTTTGAAAATATTGAAAAAAATCTTCATCGACTTCTACACTGAAAAAAATCGATTTTAAAAATGTAAAGTCGATTTACAAAAAATTCCAGATAGGCAATTATGTTCCCTACCTACCGTCAAAAATTCCAGTTGGGCACTTTTATGGGGAAAAAGTTATTTAAACTTTTCCTTGTCCAATCTGAATTTATTTTTTCAGTGTATTTTTATCGAAAACTAAACCAATGAAAGTCATAATCATATCAGAATCCAATTTCTCAACTGCTAGTTACCTGACACATGCAAAAAGTATCAGTAACTAATTTGGTATATATTCATAACAAACTTGAATGAGGGGGCAAAGATGAGCCATTTAACATCATCGATATATGCGATATTTAACAAAATACCACTTGGCTGTGTACGAAAAATTATCTTGTCTATGTACCCGCCTAGGAAGTAGAGAATGATGGTGTAGTCTCCAATAGAAGCCTTAATTGCGTAGTATGGGGTTCGTTCCTTCAAGAACCCTTTGTTTCAGCCAGTGAAAATTCTCGTTCGCAAGCAACTGCGTTCAGGAAGAAATCAAGGAGTATTTGAACACAACTTATTTTCCATCAGCCTCATGTCAAACCTTTCGCCGAATCTGTTCTTCCAAACTTTGACATTTTGGGCGGGCTAGTCTACCTGTTCGCCGTTTTGTGCCGTGAGGCATGACCTTATTGTAGAAACAAGGCACGCCGTGGAAAATGCATATAAATTATGTGGGGACAAAATGAAACATTCTTTTAAGGAACACTCCGATAATGCAAAAGAGCGCTACGCCACCGACAATGACTAATTTCTACGTTTTCTTGTACACTAAAGTGCGAGAATCTGACCATCCCATTGGGGGAACATCTTCTAATGTGCCTAAAAATTTCCGAAAGAGGGAAATCAGTTTTCTCTCTTAAGCTTCCTCGTAAAGGCGTGTGAGAGTGTCCCTTGAAAGGTGCTGTTACAAAACCGAAGTAAGTGGTTCCTGGTCTCGGTAATCTTAGAAACTAGCAGAAATTTTCACATGGGACATCAAAAACCCCAAGTGTCCTTATATTTCATTCCCTACATTTTCCCCCAGGTTTTACACAATGCATTTGCATTACGATTAAAGGACAGACGAAACGAGTACACTACGCGAACAAACGTAAACAGTTTCCTAGCTCGTGGTGGGCAGAGATTACTTAGAATTATACGCGAAAGGGACTTTTGAAGGTCGGATCGCCCGAATTTTTCCCAATATACGCGACGCTACAAATACAAATGAAAAACTTGATGAAAGCTGAAAAACTCGATTATTGGCACCGGTCCATCGACGGATTAACGAACGAATCATCAGAGAAACAATGTTTCGTGTGGTGGCCAGGGCTTACGTTGTGTATTTAATTTATCCTGTGATTGGAATACACGGAACGTTCGTCATATGATGACAGCTATGCTTTTATGCTAATAATTATGACAGTAGTGGTGAGTCAATCATAAAGGAGGTTGTGCTGCCAACATTCTCCCCACAAAATTGATGATTTTATATTTACCTATCAGCGACCATGCCCACATCGTTACAGTTACAATAGGCTCTCCGTTTGATGGAGCATGGAAAGTACTCTTTGTATTTCCTTGCGAAAACATAGGAGTTTTTGAGTACTTTATCTGAAAAATCATAGCAGATTACCTTAGTTTGAATTTTTACGCTGTGCTCCATTCCGGGTAATGAGAAGGCGGACACTTGGATTAGAATGATAATGAGAAGCTGGACATTTAGGCATTAGAAGTTTTTAAATATTTCTTTTCAGAGGACGGAATCCCAAAGGTATCAACAAACCTTGGTCCAAGAGAATGGATGATGGCAAGGCCCATCTCCGAAGTATTGAGGTCGTGGAGAGCGGTCTCTGTGCTTGTCGTGGCGGTTATCGCGATATTAAGCATGTTGTCTGGTCGTGCGCTAAGTATTCTGGTACCAGATCTCCGTTAAACGAGTTCCTTCCGCCTCGTGCTAGTGCAGTCTGAGATGCTATACCAAATTCGTTACTGATACTTTTTGCATGTATGGTAAATTGTATTATGAGATGATTATGACTTCCATTGGTTCAATTTTCGATAAAAATATACTGAAAAAAAATCAGTTTGAACAAGGAAAACTTTTTTTCAAACATCTTTTTTCCTTAAAAGTGCCCAACTTGAATTTTTGACGGTAGGTAGGGAACATAATTTCCTATCTTATAACAAAATTTCATCCAAATAAAAGATGGGGTTTTTTGGTCAACCGACTTTAAATTCTTAAAATCGATTTTTTTTCAGTGCAGTAGTCGATGAAGAATTTTACTAATTTTGTGAAAATCACTCCTACAACATTTTTTGTAGGACGATTTTAGACTACCGCCATTTGAAAAAAAATTGATGAAAAAAGTTTGACCCTTTTCAAAAGACAGTTTAGATCATTTTTGAAAAAAACAAAGTATGCAAAGTGGCTTTTTGTGACTAAGTTCTCATGTACAGAAAGTATCATTAAAATCGGAGAGGGTGCTGCCAACATTTGCTCGAGTTGGCGCGAAATTCGTCAATAGAAAACAAAAAGAATAAACCTGCGAAATAAATAAAGAATAATCAAAAAGTCTCATTATAGCCGAAAATAAAATTAGTCACAGAATAAAAAAAGAATCAAAATATGGAGAGTAGATAAAATTGAAAAGAATAGAACCATTGAATGACGTGAAAATGGAAAATTTGAGAAATGAAATGGAATATAAAATTGAAAATCTTTAAAAAAATTCAAGGAACATTGAAAAAATGACACATAAAATCAGAAACAGACGAATAGAAGAACTAAAAAAAATGTTAATATTAAAATAAAAGAAATGGTAAAATACAGAAATAAGAGGAATAAAAAAAATACCCAGCAAAGAAAAACTTAATTCTTTTCGGTCTGCTTTGGCAGCAGAATCGTATGGATATTAAGTAACACACCGTTCTGGGCAATGATCATGCCGGAGAGCAATTTGTTTATCCCTTCATCATTTCGAATAGCCTGCTGCAGCTGACGGGGGATAATCCTGGTCTTTTTGTATCCTCGGGCTACATTTCCAACCAGCTCCATATTTCCGTTGCGAGATATTCCATTACGGCCGTAAACTAGACGGATGCTCCGGCGTAGTAGACCTTTCTCAGCAGACCGTGGGTTCGACCGACAGAAAATAGGGGACCGGCACGAAACGAGTGGGATTTAGGTTTTCCCATCACCTTTCATCCTTTACCGCATCCAGGCATAGGGGGCATATGTGTGATGCGGCTAGTACGAATGTAACACACGAATGATGCCGCACTCGCATACGTCATCCGGTTTCGTATTTGGTTCAGTTTGTGTTCGAAACCAAATGGGCTGGCCATCGAATCAGTTTACTTCCATCATCAAAAGCTTCGAACAACAACTGTTCAAGATTCGCGACTCGGTGCAAATGATTAGCGGGAGCCAATCAGTTAGATGATTTGAAATTGTTTTTTTTTCGTTGTATGTATGTTAATTTAGACTTATCGGCAATAAAAGTAATAGTTGGCGAAGAAAAAGATATTCAAATTTAATTCTTGGTGATATGATAACGTTGATAAGGACTAATTAGTTTTCCAAAGAAAATCTTCTATGGGTGAGAGATTTTTGTTCCAATTGGCCCTCGTTACTAGCACGTAGCTGTATAAATGAATTATTACAGTCAGTCCACGGAGCCGGCTGAATTCTAATAATTAGCTTCTCTCCCGCTGATAAAATGTAGTATCAGGCCATCCAACAGGGTTAACTAATAGAATACGATTAAAATCACATTTTTTCTGTTCAAGATATACGGTTCGGTGCATGAAATTTGCGGTAACCAATCACGAACTGCTTTCAGTCGGGTGTTTCAAACTACAGTTTTTCGTGTATGCTATTTTTAACCATCAGAAATGAAAATCTTTGGATATTAGGTAACAACATCAACTGATTCATTCACCAGCCGTGTCCTGCTTACATATATTTCCTTCTCGGTATTGTGCAGCCCTTTGAAGAAATGCTTCGCGTTCGCTCTAAACAGATCGAAGCGAACGATAATGAAACAAATCTGTAGCAGACTCAAATTTAAAACATATAGACAATACGGGACCATTCATACATTACAAAACGCAGAAATTGGTCACCCCCCTCCTCAACGTAACAGAAAAATAATCAAAAACAAATATTTTTTCAGGTGAAAACATATTACGTCAATGTTTTAGCTTACTCCCCTTACTTACTTAATTTTTTTACATTTTGTCCGTTAGTTAAGAAAAAAATGTGATATTTTACACGTACCTACAAGTATGTAGAAAACATTAAGTTGATAAACAATATGGAAAAGTTGCTGATTTGTAGGTTAAATAGCTAAAAACAATGATAACGACTAAAAAAATTATTTAACGTCTAATTGACCCCAAGTTGGTGTCAGTTACTGATAAAATGAATTTAAAATACTAACATCCATCTTTTATTGTTGGGTGTTGCCCTCAAAGTGCACAACTTGGATCATCCATTTTTCTCTTTAGAGAGTAAATTTTGCATTGATGAAAAGGATTAGAAATGCAAATTCCTAGACTTACGAAAAGTGGGCTTTGTGCCCATCACGTCCAAAATAGTTTTAACCCAATGTTTTCCTTAGGAAATGAATCAAGAATCATCAATTCATGTTTTTCAGTTAGTAACTGAGCAGTTTTGGTTCATGATGGTTTGGGGTGTATATTGGTTTTGATTGGAGTTGATCTTGGTGGTTTTGAGTGGAGTTGTCTGTAACATTTTCATTACGAGAGTCAATTTCTGTAATGTGGCAACTTATTATAGAAAAACACAGGGATCTAGCCTGAGTACGTGAACAACGTGATTTAATCATGTGTAATAGTCTGGCTGTGGGCTGATCTTATGAGCCAATCGTAGTATTTTCGAACGCTAACCAGGACAGGCTCGTAGAGATTAATAGGAGCATAGTGCTAGCCCTGAAATTGGCCTGTACACTAGAAGGTCTGTCGAAATAGAAGGTCAAGTTTCAAAATGAAACACTGTAGCAAGGCTATGCTTTGCTTTTGGCATGAAGTGTTTCTGGTAGGAAGGGGTACCGGTTGTGTTTGCTACATTTTCGAACTGATTTGGAAATAACGGGGTCCATCTCTCCACACTTCGACATGCTAACAAAGGGTTTGTCGGAAGTGCATGGTGCCAGATCGTGGAATCGTACTTCGATTGTGTATTCGTCCATATATATGTGATAGTTGATTCTAATGTCATCTCAGCAAAACTATTGGACGTTATCAGTGCTGTGTTGCGTGTATGGTGGAATTGTAGATTTCCGTTTTCAGAAATTGTTTCATAACACGAATTGTCGGTCGACGGCAGCATTGTTTAAAATTGATCATCACTTTAAAAAAACTTATGTGATGATAAATGAATAATATGATATGAAAGTATCGATGTATTATCACTACGCAGTCCGTCACAAATATTCACTAAAAGCGTTAAAATCTGCCAGTTGAGATCGTTCCTCTCTTACTAAACGAATTATTAAAAAATGCCTTGACAAATTTTTATTCAAACTGCCCATTGATTATTTACCATATTTTCTTCTCTAGTGTACCAGTGCATATGGGAATCCGATCTTTCGTTATTATTGCTGTATTCGCATCAAAGGCAAGCTGTAGGTTTTGAGTGATCATCAAATCATGTCCAGATTATTTCGCAGAAGACGTCTCTCTAACGCCGCCTGATAGTGACTACACGCTTGTTTTGTCGTTATCCATGTTATCCTCTTACCCAGAAAACAATGTTGTAGTTATATCGAAATTTCACTCGAGTTATAGATGTATAACTAAAGTCGTATACAATGTGCAAATATGCTATATACGGACAAAAGTTGAGACAATATATCTACCTTGAGATCAAATTGAGTTTGAAACCCATGTAAACTGTACATAAAAGCTAGGTACCCGAGCAGAGTCTGATAACAAATTGAGAACTAAACTTGATGTTGTGATGTGGTAGGGAATGATTGCTCAGGTTGTTATCATTTTGGTCGTTTTAACGGTAAAAAGATCAAAATCGAAAGCAGAAAAATTGCACTATAGCATCAAACAGAAAACTATTTATGCTACCAGTGAAAGCAAATTGAAAACTTATTGAGATGGTGAAATATTTCATTGATAACAAAATAAGGAATCAATTTTATGTTTGTCAAAGAAATAGAAACAAACATATTTTTCTAAAAATGTAACCAAATCAAAATGAGATCAAAATATGATGTCATATCTGAAAAAGTTTAAACTGATATCAAAATAAGATTTCAATTTGCTGCTTGATATCAAAATATGTTGTCTATTTACTGTAATTTTGATGTTGGACTTTGCTCGGGTACTTAGTCTGATTCCATGGGGCAAGAAACAGACACCTAATATACACTCTTGCTACTCAAAACAGTACTATATAAGACTATATTAGGCTCTCGGAAAATATTTATTTAAAATAAAAGTTAAGAATATGACACATCACAAGACATCTTTTGACCGCCTGTTTATTTAAGAACGAGAATTACTTGAAAATTTTCGCATTCCAAACCGTTCCTAGCATTTTTTTTTTCCTACAAATGGGTTCACTCGGTCTCGAACCCTGAAGCATCAGATTACGTACCTGTCACATACCCCATACACCATTAGGTGTGGTTAGTTCGGGCCAAATCCATTGACTCTTGGGAAAACGCTTATTATTACACCACTCTGATATACGACTTTGTCTATGCGAACGTGAGATAACTAACTCGCCTATCATAACAAACCTTTAATGATATCAGAAATGTGTTGCAATCAGCTCATATGTTATAACATCTTCCTTGTACTGATGTAAATGTAATCATTAATGTCAAAGTTGTATAAATTCTTCGAGGTCTTTCGATCATTTGCTCTATTATAGTAAAGAAGCTATACATCTTCGCCAAAAACATCGAAGAGAATGCCACATTGTATTTTAAATAAAATGTAATTATATTAATAAATTATAAACTTTTGCTTCGCTCCTACGAAACATATATATAAAATTGGCCCAAAATTGTTTGTAAAATTTATCAAATCATTGAAATTATGTTAATCATATTAACTTTTTCAAAATTTACTTCAGGATACATTTTAGCTTCAACATGTTTCGAGTTCTGTGAATATTATCCACGCTTTTTATATTTTTGTTCTGTTAACATAAGTTCCTGCTCCAGACGTGAAATTAACTTATGCTGATTATAAACAACATATAGAAACTCATAATTTTAATTATTACTTTAAAGTCTTGTCCATATTTCCATAGTTCTAAGTTCCCATTTATGGTATGATGCAACTATGCTGGTATGGGAACGAATTGAAGGCAATATAAACATATAACTGAGACCCCCTTTTTTACAAAGTATCGATTTATTTATATTTTTTTGAAAACTTAACAGAACTGATATTTTGTTTTGGAGATTGCATTGAAGTCGATGCCAAGCCAGCATTTCATACGAAATAAGCCCCACCACTCTTTGCTTTACGAGTCGTAATTGTGGCATATTACTGCACTAATACCGATCATTTTTATACATTATATGACTTAGTTTGCACTCATATACAAGAATCGATAAGGAGTCATCGGAACGCACTAGTTAAGATAAATTTTGTATAATGCGTATACATACGATGTACGATCCCGATAAAAATTGTATGCTTATACGATTTTTGTTGGTTATCCTTATACGATACCTGGTTAACTGGGTAGTCAGCCATTACTTATTTTGATATATAAGTCAATTTGCGAACAACGAGTTTGTACTGTTATCTTTTCTTTTTAGTTGTAAAGACACGTAGAGATCTTACCCTCACAAACACATACTGTTGTTTGTCCGTATAGCACATCACTGATAAGGGGAAAGACCGATGAGACTGGATGGTAAAGCGCATTCTCGCAACACAGTGCGATTCTTAATTAGGCCTCTGATTTGATGAAAACCGGTAATGTCCCGGATCTTCAAATGCCCATATCTCCGGTCACAAGTGCGAGCGTTGGACAAATTTGATTGCGTTTTGATTGCTGATTTTTTCGCAACTTTCGATATAAAGATTTTGGTCTTTTTGCAACGGCTTTTGATTGGGAGCCTAATTTGATGAAAACCGGTAATGTTCCGGATCTTCAAAGCTCCATATCTCCAATTATAAGAGCGTGCGATGAACAAATTTGATGGCGTCTTGATTGCTGGAGTTTTCCGCAACTTTAAGGGTATAATTCTTTGTACTTTTACTGCGGCTTCCGAATTAGGCCTCAGATTTGATGAAAACCGGTAATGTTCCGGATCTTTAATGTCCCATATCTCCGGCCACAATTGCGTGCGGTGAACAAATTTGATTGCATTTTATTTTCTAAAAAAATCGCAACTTTTGGTGTATATATTGTCATACTTTTTCAGCGGCTTCCAATTAATTGCCTTTTTGGTCGGATTTCTTTCACTGTGCAGTGGCTCGCCTTAGAGCAAAAGGTGGACTAAAGTTAAAACTTTGTTGCATCAGTTCAGGTAGGGCAGTTTCGGCGGTGGTCAGCTATTTTCGTCCGCGTCCCTTATCACCAATTTTCATACAGTGATTCATTAGCAGTGCTATCTTTGAAAATGAACCACCTTGGTTATGCAACTATTTTTTTCCGATTTTTTTTTAAATGCAAATAATTAAGCAAACTTCACTTCGTTATATTCTGAATTGCACATATTTTGTCGTATGTAATTTTAAATGTACTTTCATTTGATGGCATTGTATGGGAACACGTATCCGCCGGTTGATGCCAGTCGAGCTGACATTTCTTTAGATTGAGCAAACTAATTTATTTGTTTGTTTAGTGTTTATTTGACCAACTAGGAGAAGAATCCACCGAGTCTTTAATGCGTGTAGGAAATACGCATGGTCTTGTCTGAGTGAATGACTTTTGAATTGTGTGTGAGGGTGGAGAATTGACAATTCGCAAGATCAATTCAAATCCAATTACCAATTTGCGGCAATCATTTCAGCACGAGGAACAAATGTTTTATGGTCATATTTAATGCTTTACTTTTAGTCCATTGATGAGTTAATTATACAATTATACTGAGCTAAGAATAAGTACGTACTATTTGGAAACGGGGATGTTTGATTCGGCTGTCCGGAGTTCAAGTTGTTTTCGATGAAACAATCTCGATAAACGACTAGCCAGAGTTTTAACGCCTAGAAGATTTACGAATCCTACAGTCAATAAACTATTCAAACATGCATGAAAATATATTCTCAGTCGCATCGAATGCTTGAAGCGAATTCTGACTAACAACCCACCCACTACCCAATCCGTGGTACTTATGGGAGTGTCACTGAGTCGGGACCTTTCGTTAAGTAAGTACCACATCAACACTTCCTTTCTCATCCCAAGTTACGGTAAAGATGGTCGTGGCCCGCAATGGTGGCTCTCAGGCGAAATTCTCGCTTGGACTGGATCAATTGTTATTCCCAAACAATGCTTCTCAAGTAGTCTGGCTGGAAATGAAAGTCATCAGTCTGTAATCTACGAAGTACACCGTGCTTACGCAACGCAACTTTGTTGCATCTGTTCAGGTAAGGCAGTTTTCATGTAAATTTGGTACGTACAATTCGTTTTTGATATCAAAATACTTTAAAATTAAGCATTTACTGTTCATTAGGGTGACTCAAAAATTTCTTTTTGTTGAGACGGTTCATAAATTATTTTAAAAGTAAATGTTGTGCACTAGATTTCAAACATGTCAAAAAAGAAATTCTTACTCATTATAGAGGTTCAAACATAATTATTCTGATGTAATCGTTCATAAAACTGTTGAATGGTTATGGTCATTCGCTGAATTTGTTTTTATTATTAAAACCTATTAGAAAAAAATGCCTTCTCATTAGGGTGGCTCAAAAATAATTATTTTATCGCAGCATTAAATATTTTTTAGTAGTTGGCATTTCTTTTTGATTGGAAAAAATAATAGAAAACAGGGAGGCTAAAAATAATTATTTTGTTGTTAGGGTTCCTAATATTTTTGTTAATCGTACCAATATTACCGCATTTATGTTCGATATTCAAAAGAGTCAATTCCCACTTATTGAGGCGCTTTAACATGATTATTATATACTTAGTTGCGTTTCGGCTTCGCCTCATCAGAAACCGACACTAACTTATTGTCGGAATAGATTAGTGCCGGCTTGACGCAAATCCCTTAAAACTAAAACAAACTTTGTGTTTCAATCGAACGACAGATCAAACGTGATGTCCTGTTCGAGCAGAAGTTCAGTTTATGCCGATGAGACACAGTGAAGCCGACACTTGTCTTGGCTTAGCAGGCCTATGCGAAAGCACTATGCTATATTTCACACTAAGGAGGAAAATTTGGTAAAAACCAAAATCTCTCACTAGAGTGAAAATTTGTTGATAAAAACCAGTCTTTGTACAGGAGGGAACAAATCCTTTTTTCATACTTTGTTGCGTTTCGGCTTCGCCTCATCAGAAACCGACACTAACTTATTGTAGGAATAGATTAGAGCCGGCTTGACGCAAATCTCTTAAAACTAAAACACACTTTGTGTTTCAATCGAACGACAAATGATTATTATATCTTAATGATTCAAATAAGATTGAATTTATTTTTGACGTAAATTGACAAGCAAAAATAACTTCACCAATCAGTAGTTTGGTTCACGCACCATTTTGTTTTCGTCATGGTTCGAATTTTTTGCCTACGTGACTGCTTCAAACAGACTTTTTTGGCTACAGGAATTGAGTAAATGTTTTATGATGAAGTATTTCGGGTCTACCGTAAGTCAACTCGCATTCACTAGAAAAGTATTGAAATGATTATGGCTAAATATCACATCACATTACATGTGTTTTATCAAACAGTGTTTTTTACTAGGACTATTTTGCGATACTGAACTTATTTATCTACAAAAAGTTCAGCAACCGATAACTTAAACATATACAATGTTATTTAATGTTGATAAAAATTATCACGTTTATTCATGTATTTAAAAATTTATGTATAATTTATTTTAATCTCCGTCCGATTCTGATATTGTTTGGTCCGATATTTTCAGCTTCATGGAATGGATACTATCGACATCTAAGTAACTACTCTTTCCACTCGGCTCGCCTCATTTGTGCACTTGTATAAACTTCATGGATCATCCTCTCAATATTATTTGAAAGTTGTACATGTCTTCATGTCATTATTCTAGATTAAAAATAATTATTTAAATTTGATATCAATAATGACCACGCGTCTCCATTTGCAATTTTTTTTTTTAATTTTGATTGCTTATCGCAAGTTTTCGCAAAATTACCATGGGCTCATATGAAAGAGAAAATTAAAAGCTTTCGAACGAGTACAGAGCGATAGCGGGCATTCGCGGGCATCGTAGTTGTTATGGCATTGGAAGTTCGTACTTTGTCAATTATCACGACAAACAGCTATTTACACAATAAATGAACAAGCTAGTAGCTCATTTGTGGTAATTTTACGATGAAATTTAATCAAACGAATATTTTTTCTGAAGCAACCTATGGCATACGAACAACTGTATCTTCAAAAAACTAAAATAACCGGATAAAATCCCTGTGAGCAAATCATGCCTAAAACCCTGGTGTTACGCCCTTCTACTAGCTGAGCAAAAATTCATTTTTCATCCAAATAGCCTAAATCCTTGCCAAATAGTCTCCGACACATAAGCCAACACAAGAAAAATATTGATTAACATATCGCGTGACCTTCATATCTGGACTTAAGTCCGTGCTCGTCGCACTGTGCAGAGCTTTAACAATTTGAGATACTAACACTATACAAAATTTCATAATACATCAATTCTTCAAGCTAGATTGTTTTCATGCACTAGTATCGCTCATGAAAACAATTCCAATTATTGAACAAGACAGAACTGGGATAGTAACCAAATGTTTTATAATAGAATCATTGTCATGATTTCATGACATGAACTTCTTCTTGCGTGATTTTTATTCATGATTCAGGTAATTCCGGATATAAAAAAAAACAATCATCCACATTTTCTCGCTTCTCTCATCGTCAATTCCTCAAACCCGAACATTGTGATTTCGACGGGAGGTCAGCCCGGTGAGAAGCATTAAAATGATGTGCTGTGCTATCGCTACTGCTGAAAAGAAAAAAAACTAGACATGAATAAAATAGCGGCCAACCTTGATGGGCTGATTTCAATCGATTCACCGGTTCCCCCCAGCTGCCAGCAAACTGTCAAGAATTTTGAAATTAATTTTCGCTATACACATTTACTTTCGCTCGAATCTCAATCATTCGACGACTATCGATCGATCGGCTACGGGAGGTACTTTGGCTGAAGATGAAAGTTAGGGATCACTCCCCGACCGACACTTTTTCCCCCCACGGGCAGCCGGAGGGTGTCGGTAATTGGAGAAGATTGAGCATAATTATGTTACTTCTCGGGGAGTCATAATGCTTCGCGCGTTGATTGACTCCCTCGTACTGAAAGCATCATTTCGTAGCGGCAGCGTGCGCGCGCGTTACCACTTGTGGTTTCGAGCATAGAAATTATGAGCAGTACGCTATCTCATAGCTATACCCAACCTAGCGCAGCTGGATGATAGGAATTGGGTCACTGCCACAAGACCTTCGGCCAACTTGCGAGTACTTTTGTAAAAAAGTATTTCTTCGGCTCTCTGCTCCATCCATCCGTGCGACTTTATTCTCCATTTTCCATTTCAATAATCATAAACAATAAATCAATAAATCTACAGACACAATCGCTTTATCATCCGTTGCGTGCGCATCTTCCGACTAATGCGCATTAGGGTGATAAGAAAAGTATTAAAGTAAGCTGAAGTGTGCCGTGTCTAGCTAGTTTGGACAATTTAAGGTACCCAGTTTTACTGCCACTCATTGAACACTATGTACAATAACGATAATTTTCTAACAAAAATTCCAACGTGTTAGTTTTTGTATTTTACATCAAATCACCCTAATAGTCCAACATCTTTGGTTCGATGAGCATTTCACCGGTAACCTCCATGCAAATTGGCCTTCGTCGGGGCCTCCATCACGTTGAGCTTTTCTTTATGACTTCCTCCTCTGCGCCGAACCCATCATGTTGTTCCGCCTTATGGTTTTTGTTGCTGTAAATTGGGAATCCCTATACATACATATTCGCCTAGCATTGACTGACTGACTGACTGGTGCGACGAAAATAATCAATTTGACAGGGCAGCAAGCGACGAACCTCCTACTTCTCCTAGTTGGCTGTAATCGACAACCTTGATCTTCGTCTGATGGCGGCTGCTTCATGGGTACGTGGGGAAGTAGGTAGGTTTAAGGCGCCGCGACCACTTTGGTGTGTTTTACTTTCCGGCGCATTCTGACTTTGACACAGAAAAATCGGCGTTTTATGCAGCTTATTTAGGCATTGATGGTATTTTACGAGCAATAAGTTTATCGATGTTTACACACAGAAACGCCCTTCAAACGCCGTAATGGTGGTCCAATCGAGATGAGAGGATCGAGAAGGGAAATAGGGATCGAGCGCAGTAGGAGTCTGTTGCTGGTTCGAGAAGTTCGTAAAGTATTTGGGTGACAACAAATTGAGGTATTTGTAGAAACAACTGCGGGAACACTTTGTAGGGTCTTTGGTTGGTAGAGAGATATTAATGGGTTCCGAGAGGGGGAGGAACGGACGGAAATCGGTGAATTGTTTGGATTGAGTTATATTGCCTAGCTTATGTGGGTTTTCGAAGATGCTTTCGTCTGTTGATGGGATATCCATTTAGCACATTATTGGCTGGAAAGGTCAGTTGATTGAAGTGAAAGGGATGTTGTTATGGGAGTTCGCAACAGAAATGCCTTAAGGTTATTATCGAGTGTTATTGCGTGTTTCATCCATTTGTGCTTGGGTGCCAAAAAGATGAAAGTTGGTTCAATTATGGGTTAGCAGGGGATTTCTTGAGAGATCCATTTTTATTAAATTTATAATATGATCTAGGTAGTCGGACAATGTGCGTTCGAATATATTTTTATTTGCTTGGCATTGTTATTCCAAAGTTAGGGCCTCAAAGCAAAACCATTTCACTTTGGTTTTCTTACCGCTCTTCCAAAAGATGTTATTTTAGGAATCCCCTCTAGGGACACCTTCTTGCCGTTACAGTAAAGTTTAGAAGAAGCAATTTTTCTCCTTTTTCTATATCTTCCAGGCACCCCAGTAGAGTTCCTGCTTGTGGATCATCAGAGTCGTCTTCGTCAGAAGACAAGAGAGCAAAGAGGTACGTTGGAGATGGTAATGTAGCTTTCTTTAGCGTTTCTGCAAAAGATTGCTTGGAACGTTTCCTAAGGAAACGCTTCAGTTTATCTTGGCGAAGTTTTTACGCTGGATATGTCGAGAGATCATGCAGATTATCCTCACAGTACCTAAGGGTACTTTTCAGCATTCCTGCTGCAAACATCATCCTTATGATTGTAGATGCGTTTTTCACAGCTAACCTTATTACTACAATGACTGCCTGTGTGATCCAACTATTGGCAATTAAAGCAGAGTTCATGATTCGCGGTACAATCAGACGAACAGACGGACGAATTTTGTGCAAGAGGTTGTAGCTCGGCAAAGTGGACCTAGCGAAGAAAACCCGATAAAAAGTTAATTGAGAGTAGGATTTCTTTCCATCCCCGCGATTGATACTGGATGTAATCACATGCAGTCCAGTAATTTTACCGGCTGAAAGAAGAGTTCGCTTGTGAAACTCCCACTGTTAATCTTCCGGAAGTCGCACTGGTGCACTGAGTACACGCTGCTCTGAAAATCTAGCGGAATCGTCTAAGCGCACCAGCGGTTGCTCGTTCAGTGGGTCATTTGCGCGACTTCCGGAAGGTTAACCACGCCATCTATATCCTATTTCCATTCATAGAGACAATAGTTATTCGCGAAAAGCGCACAACAAGCAATATCATGTGCCTGCTTAGAACTTGCCAACACTACCCTGACCACGATCATATCTGAGAGGACGTTTGCTATTTCGATCACAGCCGAAAAATATCTTCAATATATTCAACGATTTAGTTTTGGGCCAAAATAAGTCCACAAATGAATCGGTTGAGAGTTCAGAGTTCTCAGGTGAACTACAATCGGCAATAGATTTACCAACAACGCAGTAAGTAGGGTTGCGGTCAAATACGGTCGCTATTGATTCCAGAATTTTTTGGACTGAGTATTTGTATAGTTTTTGTGCAAGAGAAGGCAATTGACTACCGAATGTTGTACACTGATTCAATAAGAAATCGGCTGCAAAACGGGACGCTGCATAGCACAAATACTTATAAGTAAAAAACTGTTTATGTGGTATTTTTACGCTAATTATACAAGCCTGAAGAACATAAGTTGATGTACAATAATAGAAACATTTGACAGTAGTTACTAAAGTTTTATCATTTGAAGCTTAACGGGTATGGACGGTGTTCACAACTCCCCACCGTCCCCTATTAGATACATCGTCTAACGAGACACCCAGATGGTGTTGGTTACTAACGAGATGAACACAAAAACCAAACTTAATTTAAGTTAGGTCTTGTGCTCTTAATGCGCAAAATAGTTTAATCCACTTTTTCCTTTTAAGAATTTACATATCGTGTGTAAAATAATCAAGATCAATGTGTGAATGGATGATGGGCAAATCGAGGTACGGATTCATGATCTTAAATCGCGTTATTGTAATTTCTAATCGCAATTTTGTGTTGGGAATGCGTTTAGACAAACCTATCCCCACCCGGAACGTGTAATGTTATAATTGTAGATTTGGCATTTTATCTGCATTGTCTTACATTGCCCATAAAAATATGCGTGAAAAACTAAGAAGCAGCTGAAACCGATACTAAAAGGCCTGAGACTACTTCACAGCAAATACAACCAAGCATATAAGAGTAGAGGCCAAGTAGAACAAAGCGTACTGTCTGTTTTACTTAAAAGGGAAGGCGGCAAATTTCTGCTAAGTCCCGTTATTTTCACTTCTGATTCCTACGGGAAATCTGAAGACAACAAGTGTCTCTTACTGAAAGATAAATTTTGCATACTTTTGCATTCGTTGCATATATTTGCATTTCAAAAATCGTTACTCAGGCAAGAAAATACATCGAAAAATTAAAAAAAAAAAATCAGTATTTCTGTTTACAATATAATTTAATCTGCATTGAAAACTTTTTTATCGATTTTAAATCCATAAAAAACATCCAGAAACAGTGCTATTCGGAGCCCTCACAATCGTCAAAACGATTCAACATTGCAGCCAGCAGCAACATTTTAGTCGCTTTACATGATTGGTTATATACACGCAGGCATAGTGTGCGATGAAACATCAGCGAGGCATCTAACGCTAATCAGTTCGTTTCCAACAATCAAAGCCAACAATGCACATATCCAGTACATCTTCATCAGGGATGCCATTATGCCAGATTTATCTGGCACAGCCAGAGTTTTTGGCAGCTTCAGACAAAAAGGCAAACCTCTCATTCTGCCAGATTTTTAAATTAAAGAAGTGTTTGCACACACATTTTGAAATTTGGGGCATTTTTTCCCAAATTTATCAAAAATCGGTTGATAAATTTTTATGAGTTTGTGGTCGCTGTTAAGTGACAGATTTTGCCAGACAATTTTAGTTGATCTGCCAAATATTCTTTGAAAAATAGTAGCAACCCTGATCTTAATATGCACCTGTTCTGTGAACAGACTGCACACTACGGGACACTTTCACAGAAGCCGTTAAGAACAACTTATCTGTGACCATCCAATGTGACACAAAGTAATACCCAAAACGGTTGCGAATTATGTGGCTACGTTTAGGGCAATAATAACAACAGCTACACCCAGTACCTCCAAGTCAACAGGAAGTACTATTAGCGAAGGAATTAGCACTTATGACCAGTACGCTGAAAAAACAAAAAAAAAAACAAGGAGGAAAATCTAATCGCAAACACCATACCATCATTAACAATGACGATAACGGAAACGAATGTGAAGTTAATGACCCCCAAGATATAGTAATATTTCTGCGAGACGATATAAGTTGAGTGCAAGACATTATTAAGCCTACATATTGAGCCATACCAAATAAAAGAACTTAAAAAGCAATTGTTAATCATGAAGAGCGGACAAAATGTTGCGAAATACTCAGAAGAACATAAGCTTACAAAACGACGATTCCTTGCGATGATGGAACACTTTGTTCCATAGGGCTAGATATAATTAAAATTTGAAAAATCTTCTATGTAACGACATGTGAATTGTGTACACGGTTAGAACGTTACAATTTATTATTATTATTATTATTATTATTATTATTATTATTATTATTATTATTATTATTATTATTATTATTATTATTATTATTATTATTATTATTATTATTATTATTATTATTATTATTATTATTATTATTATTATTATTATTATTATTATTATTATTATTATTATTATTATTATTATTATTATTATTATTATTATTATTATTATTATTATTATTATTATTATTATTATTATTATTATTATTATTATTATTATTATTATTATATATTAGGGCTTTAACCTCGGGGGTCATTTGCCTTTTCGAAAATAATATGCATTTCAGAAATACAAATACTTTTTTCAAAATAGATATAAAGATATTAAAAGTATAAACCACTGAATATCATTACTGTCGACTATCCTGGGTGCACTGCTTTCCGATTCATATGTTCATTTTCTTTCTTGATGGTGAGCGATGGTCGGGTGTACCCTCTGCCGCTTGCTGATAATTATGTCTGCCTTCCCCCTCGCTCGTAATTGTATCCATATCGTCATCGTCATCTGGCGCTGGTTGTCGCTGTTAGATTTTTGGTACTTTTTGCGTTTTCGAGTGACTTTGATATAGCCGTCTTCTTTCTGGTTTATTTCTTCCTTGCGCACGTTAACTGTTGGCTTTGAGATACCGTGGAATATTGTTTGTTCGGAATTCATTTTTAGGCCGGCTGTCTGTTGTGTATCAGAAGATGTTAAAGGCTGTTTGACAGACTTCCCATGAACGTGGACAATTTTGTACCTGTGTACAAAATTTCGTGCACGCGTTCAACTTCAAACATGCTTCGTCCCGATGTACAAGTTCGCCTCGAACATCGAACTCAAGCGAACGATGTGCAAACTCTAGTTCAAACATCCGTGTACGTACACCGGGTGCGTACACGAGAACGATTCGCACATGGCAAAAAGAGTCAGCGCTAGTGATGATGAGAGTGAGAAAGATGGTGACACGAACCGATGTGTACGCACACCGTGTACGTACATGGGGTTCAGTTGTGAAGGCGAACAAGTGCACGTGTTTAGGTACGAAATAGCGTGTTTGAGTTCGTACACGAAGTGTGGGTTTAATATGAGCACAGAGCCAGTGCGAACATTGTGTGCAATGTGCATATGGAAAGACTGCTATTTGGTAGTGGTGGTGGTAGATGAGTTTGCTTTAGTTGTTTTGGCGCATGGCTTACCATAGTGTGCCGTCTGATTACAGAACTGGCACGTGGGCGTCTGCCCAAGGTATGTGTATAGGGTTCTTTGTATGTAGTTAACACCTTGGGATGATTTGAAGGTCTAAGACGAGTCTGCGAAAAATCAATCGCGATTGTGTTCTCCCGAAAAGGGCGAAATTTATTTTGTGGTACACTCATTTCATTCACAGTTAGGTGAGTAAAATGAGTGTAACATATAGACAAAGGATCTTTCCTGTGTCTATATGTTACACGTACACGTTAGAGCGGCGCGGCGCGGGTAGTATTTTTGTTTGTATTCTGTTCGCAAGCGGTGCGTTTTTTTAGCTTCTGATCTGTACGAGATGAGGAAGCAGACCGAACGCTACAATTTATCGATGGAATATATTTTATACACCAAAAAAATTCAGAAACATCTGCCTTGATTATTGTTATCAATGTAGGGGTACTAGATCGTCCAATTAGACACCCAGTTGGAGCTAGTTACTGGTAAGATGAAGTCGAAACACAAAAATCAAACTTAATTAAATCAACCCTTAGTGCGCAAATAGGTTTAATCCAATTTTACCTTTTGGAAATTAATATTGCATAATGGCAGGCTTCTGGCTCCCTAGGCAAAAGACAAGAGATCGTTTTCGCTTTCTCGTCAGCAAACAAGAGCTTCTGTATATGCTTTCAGGGACATCACTTGGGACAAGCCAGTTGCTTTTAGTGTTCACACGTGTTGTGCGAACTGTTTGGATTTTTTGTGTCTAACTAATACTAATTTTATGTACTAGTTTAGATACATAGCCTAACTAGTCACCCAGTTGGTGCAAGTTACTGACGAGATGAATTCGAAACACTGAAATCAAACTTACTGAGTGACAGCCAAACGCAAACGTTGTTCAGTCGAATCTCCTTTTTTGTAGCCATCGGGAAAAGGCATGACGGGTGGTGAAGGAACAAATATTCAAATATGTTCTTCGTATTGTTGTATGATATAAACGGGACGAATTTCCTAATGAATCGTCTACTCAGTAAACCGATCTCCGCTTCCAGTCTCCCGGAACAATCCTGCGTCCGTACCAAGCCTCAACTGACAACGACTCCCGAAAAATATCATCAAACACCGAACTCCAAATGATATTACAGACAAATCTACAGTTTTTTTTTTAATTTCAAAAACTATAGTGTTCTTGTTTCGGTCACTTTATTTATTTTTTTTATGAGATTGATTTGCACATTTTTATAAAACTCAAATATAGTCACCTTTTATAAAGCAGGCCTGTTGCGCGGTATTTGCTGGGCAGCCCCCGGAAAGACACAAGCCTTAGGAGAGCACAGAAATCACGATCTACTTTATAAAGTAAGTAAGTGAATTTATCATAAAATAAGGTAGGATAAATGCGCCATGTCCATGTACAAATATTATTGTTTGTAAATCAAATTAAAAAAGATGGGTGGGTAATGTCAGAGACATAACCGGAGTGAAGTAGAATACACTTTAGGCTGTTAATACGAATACTACAATTTTGACTATCTTCTAATAGGTTGTATTAAAACCAGTTATTTCATTATTTCTAATAGAAATACCGGAATATCGGTACACGTGCATCGAAATCTAAAATATTCGAGCATATTTATCCTTATATGTTTAGCATCCAATGAGAATGAAACAATTCATTTGGCAACAATATAGGATCGGATATATTTGTATTGTTATTTCGCTATTTCCATCAGAAACACCAAAATAACTTATTTCAATAAAACCTTTCAGAAATTAGTAAACAATTACAGCATTCGTATTAATAGGCTAAAGTGTATTCTACTTGATTTCGGTAATAGGGTAGATGTACTATAATTCGCCCCCTAAAGCGTTTGTTTTCAAAAAAACCCTTGAATTTTTAACAGTATTGAACTGCTATAACTAATTTGATTTTATCATTCTTTTCAGATATCATATAATAACAAATAATCCTGATTAAAAGTTATTGAAAACATTAAATTAACGGAAAAATAACAATATTCTGAATCAAGATCTGTTTTAATTTTCGTCCCCCCAAATTTTATCTTCGCCCTCCTCTTGCTCTATTGTTTCGCCCCCGTGCATCCAGGCACAATTTCAAGAATTCGATCATGCTACAATATCACAGAATAGGCCATAGAGAAAAGATTAGATAAATCCAGGTTGTATTGTCAATAGCCAAGTATTAAAGAAATAATACGTTAACTTAAAAGCCCTTGTATTCATTCTATCCATTTACGGTTTTGGATTCAAGGTAGCTCATTTTCCAAGGTCAACAACTCTACAACGGGCGAAAGGGATAAACCATTTGTTAACTAAATAAAAATGACGAGGCAATGCTCAAAATACTTTAAAAATCAGGACATCCCAAAGCTTTCCTCTGCCAAAATAGTTACAGTGAAGATTGTCTGATTCTACTATGAAATGCATTTGGAAACTCTTTTTTTTCCTAAAAGTTATTGCCAGCTGAAACAGCTAGTTATAGAAATGCCAGCTGATATTCTTTTTGCAAATCGTGTATGAAACAGTTAGATTTTTTGTAGTAGACTAGAAGTAACAAAAGCATTTCAATAGGTTTTCAGCTAAATCTACATAAATCTTTAAAAAAGCCTCCAATCCCACAAAAGTAGTTGAGAAAAGTTATTGTGCGGGTTCAGAATTTTTTGCAGAATTTTTAAGTTCATTTTTCAAAGGTTTTTCTGTGATAGTTTTTTTTTTGGTCAAGTCTCCCTACTGCGGGAAAGAATTTTTAAAAAATCATAGCAAAAAATAATGACATAAAGCATACTGTAATTATTTTTTTTCATATTGTCGAGATCATTAGGTAGCAGTAAAAAATATAGAAGGGTGACGTTTCATAAATTTCGATTTTTAAATGCTTTCTTTTTAAGGATTAATTGTACTGCATACATTGCATGTTCACACGTCACTAAATCAGTCATATTACTGCTAACTTTGTTTACCAATACTAAAATATATAGACTGATGTTTGAGGTGGGATTTTTTGTGGCATGATAATCATTAACAGTAGATACCAAAGGATTGTAAATATCAGGAATTTTGTTTTTTTCTTCAGCTTATCGCCACTTGGTCAAGTCTCCCCATAAAATCTTGGTCAAGTCTCTCCAACATTGGTTATTGCGTTCAATGCCGTTCAAGTTTTAGTAATGACTATTACAATGTTCAAAATCATTTCACTGCGTTACAAGGAATAAGATGATATATGAGTACTTTAATAGTAATTTGTAGTCGAGTAGATATGTCCATACAAAGTTTGATAAAAAATATATGATTCAATGCAAATTTATTAATTACGGAATATTTTCTATAAAGAAAGGATTTTTCATTCCAATCTTTTAAAATCATCTTAAGGGATCGAAACAAATACAAAAATATTTTTGAAAAAAAAATTAAGCACCGAATAGAAGACGTCAAACCCAAAAATAGAATCTTGTGCTTGGTCAAATCTCCCCATGTTCCCCTACTCACTTATATTAATCACAGACAGAAACTCCGTCGTACTTGTTTTCAATAACCTTAATAATACTCTCCAAACGATTTAATTTTTGTCTTGTTTCTCTATAAGCTATTAACAAGATGAATGGAGAGGATGTATTTTGATAGGTTTTGTCTTCCTTCCAGAGAACGCTCGAGCCTGCTTGATATTTTATATACTTTTTAGAATGCGCATATCATGAATATATAAGGGAACCCGGGGCTATTAAGACCGTGGGGGACCCCCTCGATTTCTCAGACAATCGTAAGACTTTTTGACTGTCATATATATTTGTGGAAGCGCCATTCTGAAACATTAATTTTGACAGATGAGTCTCATGAATCTTTGTAAAGAGTTTCTCCATTGTTGAAAAATTTATTGCAAGGGATCTAAAAAAATTAATCGAAGCAGTGGAACTGAATTTTATTGCTCCAAAAATAGCTGAGGTTTCAAACTAACAATTAAGACCTTTGACCGATAAATTATTTCACGTCTACCCACCTAAAAGGTCGATTTGCTTAGTTAGGTCCTAATAGCCCCGGATTCCCCTTAATATTTCTACACCACCAAACAATACGTTTGTGAAATGTTTTAAAAATAATATTAAAGTAGTTTAATTGAATTGTTAATAACATAATCGAGTACAACTGCGCGGGATTCGAAAATATGTAGATTGCAGAATCTCATTATCTTCACTGCAACTGTTTAGGTAGAGTGCAGCGCTCTGATTTTTCCAGCATTTCAAAACAAAGTTTTGAATGTGAACCTAGAAAGTGAGATTTTTCATTCGAAAAACGCGAATAACTGTAAATACAAGCAGGGTAGCGTCTATTACTGTCTACATAACTTTTTAAAACCTTAGAAATCGCTCTAAAAGAAATTTTGGTGAAAAAACTGTTTTGAGGGACGTTTAACCAACAGAGCCTTATATCTCGAAAACCAAAAGTCTCCGAAAGAAATATTCGTGGTATGTTTATCTACAACTTTACTGAAGTGAGTATTCTTCTATCTGAATTATTGAAGAAAATAAATTTCGTTACTCACTATTAGGGGGATCAATCATCGATCTGATAGGATCGGGAAAAAGAAGAGTTTCATTTCAAGAAATTTCATCAGAGACAGCACATAGCTAAAATCCATAGTTTTGGCGCAATCAAAAAAGCCTCCTTTTTGCTCTGGATCACTGTGGAACGGGGCGAAGATAGAAACCCATAGAAAGAAAAGAATGCTATATGGAATTTCGCTAGGGGCGAAGATTAGAATTGAGTTTCATTTTGCATTAATTTTCGCCACTTTTTTAAATTGTTCAAACTTAATGAAATAATGGTAATAATAGCGGATGTTCATTGATATGTATTCCTGCGATGCTCAAAATCATTACTATCGAATATTCTAAAGCTCAGTCATAAAATCTATACATTTTTCCCAGTGATAAAAATCATGACCATTTTTAGTTTTCAAGAAAATTGGTGCTCTACAGGAATGACTCTATTTACGATTAAAAATATGATTTGAACTATTCTTATTCAAATTAGTGTAGTTTGAATATTTTAATTGTCTTAGTTTGTTTTTTAATATTCGTCGAAAAGTAAAGTCCTGATCGTAATGCAGATAGCATTATTTGTAGTTGTTCTATAAGAGGGCGAAAATTGGGGAGGGTGCGAAGAATGATACGTCTACCCTATCTCTGACATTACCTACTCATCTTTCTAATCCAAAACTTTTCTAATTGCATAACCTGAGGCGGTTTAAAGCTACACTTTTTTGAAATCCCGACAAAAAACAAAATAACGTGTTTGCCCAACTAGCTTTCTGTCCCGTTGTTGCAGTGAATTATGCCTTTGTGGTGAAGCTTACCCCCACACAGGTGCGTTTTGCCCTGTCCATTTTTCAAAGTGTAATTTATAATGATTTTTAAACATTGCATTTTTTACATGTTTTTGAACATTTTGCATAGCGTTGTGATTGTGCTTACAGAGGAAAATGTTGGTTGAATGATATTTAATAAATTCTCCCAATTAATGTTCTATAGCTAAGCTATGATTCCACATTGCGTCATCTAGCCGCACATAAACTAAGTCGGTCTTAATGTGGATGTAAAAATGAGGACGCCACATATGATTTAAAGAGCAAGAAAGCACGGTTCTCTCGCATCAACCCCCCCCCCCCCCTCGCCAATCCATTTATTCATCTCCAAAAGAAAGAGCTTTCTGCTTTTTCTGTGGTGTGTTATTGTATCGTCTGTGCATGCATGAAACTGGCACGCCAGTGCATCATTAGAATGAAATAGACCATTGCACGAAAATGTATAACCTTACTTTTCTGACAGTTCAGAGAGCTTGCTTACAAATACTTAGAATTCGAACCAAGGTTTTTGTATTGGGTGGAATCAAAAATTTTCTAACACCATGTAAACAAGCTCGCTGAACTGTCATTTTTTTAGCATATTTACTCATATGACGTCATCTTGTAATGCTATCAGCGCCTGGCGGCAGTCGTGAAATGTTTTACCTACCACCGAAGACATGACATGAAACGCAGCAGCTGCTAAGCTTGCGTCAGAACACAAACTAACGAATTTTTCTTATGTTCCCTTTTTATATGTGTCGCAGTTCATTCGATGACAAAGATTCAGTCCTTGCCTTGCTCGCTGCTTAGTTGAATTTCCCGACCAATCATGGACTAGACGATTATTGCTTTCATAAAATCCATTATTCCGTTATTTTTAGTAATTGTACATTCCTTGGAATTGCTTACAAAATTGTTGTATATATTTCCAATCAGACAGCGCAATAATCTTATTTTGTATCATTCAGTACAACGGCAGATATTCACGTTTGAAAAATCTGGTAAAATTCTGGCAGAAAATTTTCAAACGGGACCCCTATATTGAAACGTTAGAAGTATTCTACTTAAAAGGCAAAGTAAATACTCAAAGGCCCAAAACTGAAACTCCGCCAAGGACGCCAGAAGACCACGCTACGTCCCTGCTCGTGCTAACACTAGTAACTAGTATTTCTGCAGCACTTTCTGTGCGCATTATCTGCATCGTTTTCATAAATTCATTAAACCTTCTCAATCCATAATTATGCAGACATATGCTATCCAAACTGAAACAGATTTACTCCGATAAATTTAAAATTTCTCTTGATTCAATCAAAAGATCCGTTAGCTGTAACAGTTTCACAAAACTGTACCATTTGCGACAAAAAAACATTCCCGCTGAGAAAACTGTACAAACTCACACGGCATGCCCCATATGATTACCATTTATTATCACCACAAGAGCTACACGCAACGAAGCAAAAGTAAAATCCATGTTTCTAATTTCGCTATTATTTTCGATCGAGCGGATGACCCATTTTCTGCTAATGAATGTCACAGTTTAATGAGGTGCCACTAAACAGGCAAATCTTTGGACAAGAACCGTTCTTTTCGTTTGTACGTGTCAAGCATGGAGAAATCAAATCAATCGGCGTCGGATCACTAAACTCTTCGAGAAACGTAGCATCCTAATCAGTTGATTAATCGACGTGAAGATACCTGTATTTTATAGTCCCAGATTACTGTAATTAATTCTCCCTGGCGGATGGAAGCAGCGATTTGCAGAAAATAAAAATAAACTATTTCTCCAACCAGCAGAAAACGTACGAAGCATTCGATTACAACGAAATCAACGAAGGAAGCAACCGAACGTCACTGATTGATCTCTACTTGTCGTGCCGGTTTTACCTTTCGCCAGTTCCTACCGAATTCTTCACCGACTGTCCCTGCTGTACCACCACTCCTACCTCATGTTTAAATGCACTGCTTCATTGGATTCGCGCAGAGTCGGACCATAGGTCTGATTAGTGAATGAAACCGATTTTTTACAGTGCCACTTCTCCTCCCTTTCTCAACTACGAGGTACTACTAAGCAGGGCTTCCTGCATCGGATCAATTTCGTCCACGCCCCGCTATTGAAAAAAGATTTTGAACGGTGTGGGTTTTCGCAGAATATTACTAGAAATACGATGACGAAATTTGGTAGCACATACCATTCGGTAGTAGACGACAATGTTTATATAGTAGTACAAAATACTCTAATTCCGGGACTGACTGCTTCAAATGTGCATGCATTTCTGAAATAAAATCTTCCGTACCAAGCTCCGACAAATGCGAGTGAATGACTCGTATTTATGATTATTGCCATTTTACCGATCGATCCACAACAACCGTGTGCCGCCACCCCCAATGCCAGGTCTTTAACTATACCGTGTTGCCTGTGATCTTGTTTTTGCTTCATGGACATCCATCGACAGTTTTCAAGAGAGAGTCAGAGATGTGTGATGCTGCTGCTGCCGACTGGAACAAATGACCAAGAAAGCATCGTTTCTATCTCCGGCTGCCGCTGAGATCAGTCAAAACCGCCCCGAGAGCTTTTCTGCAACTAACCTCATGCAACCTTCAATCAATGCTGGACACTACGCATCGACAGCTTTGTGAAAAAATAAATAAATGTGAAAGAGTGAGTGAGTGACTGAGCTTATTGGAACTTTATAGATTCATTAATCTCGGATGCTTCTTGGCCGGTGCGCGTTTCCCCCATCCGTTCGACACCGAACCAAGATGCATTCTTCGTATACATCGTACCTACACACACCTTTTTCTGTGAAAATTTTTTTACGATGATGGTCATGAGAAACTGGCTAGCGTTAAAGGCGGATGGCGTGGACGGAAGAATTGCTGGAGCGCGTCGATCGATGGGTAGATCGATAGGCGCACGCGGACACAACCGAACCGGACGGATAGACAGACATGTATTGAGAGCTTCACCCGAGAGCGATTTACTGACTCACCTCCCCCCCCCCCCTCCACAAGTCTATGCGATGATCGTGGCCGATCGTTCCGATTGCGATGGGTGTATCAGATCCATCTTCTTGTAAGTCGACTTTTAGCGATAGGGGCTCTTTATGGGTGCCAACGACAGGGGTTGCGCTTTCGTATAGCTATATACACACGGTCGCGAACAAGCAGTATTCTCCTCCTGTGACCCCTTCGACCGAGTCATGTTCCGACAGGCAGAGGTCATCACGTAGTGATGCTGATTGGAAATAGATTCCCGCACACATTTGCAACGGTTTTAAGCTTTTCCCATAGTGCGATTTGTCGGTTCTTCAGTATGGAAGAATGTTTGAACCGTAGTCTAGATGTGAATACAGAACATTTAGTTATTAAATATTCTCAATGATTCAGTGGTATCTCCCTGTTATTTACAACCATTATATGAAAAGCGATTGATTGATACAGTATTTATACGCCAAATGATACAAGAAAGTTAAAGAAAAAAATGATTATTTGACGTGGCACAATACATAATTGTACGCATTGATTCCTAAACGATTTTGTGCTATCAATTTCAAGCCTTCACGGTAGCATACATTCACGAGGATATGCCTTCACAACGTTTAACTCCTACGTCCCCAACCCCCATTTCATTAAAAATATTAAATTTCAAAATAATGGTACTCAGCCGGGTTCCAACCAAACTTGATGCGGTTTTTTAGAAACGATCACAAAATTTGTCTAGTTTTAGGAACCAAGACAATCTTTCCGGAAATGACCGTAGTTCCGGATATATTGTTGAGAGTACTGGAGTTACCCCCCTTTCCGAAAAACGAAAAACATTCATACCGGTGTTCAAACCCGTCTTGTGACACATAAAACTTTATGATTTTGCAAAACAAATGCACTGGTAAACATTCTGAGGATTTTGGTCGAATTGGCCACACCCCAGGGTATTCCGGGAACCTGGTTCCTCCGTCAAAAGGACACTTTTCGACCGTTTATAAAACCCACCTTGCCGCATGTCAAACTTCATGATTTTGCAATACAAGTACCGTGGAGGACATTTTGAGGGTTTTTTGGTCGAATTGGCTACACCTCAGGGTATTCCGGGAACCTGGTTCCTCCGTTAAAAGGACACTTTTCGACCGGTTATAAAACCCACCAAAGTTTGACATGCCGCAAGGTGGGTTTTATAACCGGTCGAAAAGTGTCCTTTTAACGGAGGAACCAGGTTCCCGGAATACCCTGAGGTGTAGCCAATTCGACCAAAAAACCCTCAAAATGTCCTCCACGGTACTTGCATGGCAAAATCGTGAAGTTTTACATGCCGCAGGGTGGGTTTTATAACCGGTCGAAAAGTGTCCTTTTGACGGAGGAACCAGGTTCCCGGAATACCTTGGGGTGTGGCAAATTAGACAAAAAAACCCTCAAAATGTCCTCCACTGTACTTGTATTGCAAAATCATGAAGTTTGACATGCGGCAAGGTGGGTTTTATAACCGGTCGAAAAGTGTCCTTTTGACGGAGGAACCAGGTTCCCGGAATACCCTGGGGTGTGGCCAATTCGACCAAAAAACCCTCAAAATGTCCTCCACTGTACCTGTATTGCAAAATCATGAAGTTTGACATGCCGCAAGGTGGGTTTTATAACCGGTCGAAAAGTGTCCTTTCGACGGAGGAACCAGGTTCCCGGAATACCCTGGGGTGTGGCCAATTCGACCAAAATCCTCCGAATGTTTTCCAGTGCATTTGTTTTGCAAAATCATGAAGTTTTATGTGTCACAAGACGGGTTTGAACAGCGGTATAAATGTTTTTCGTTTTTCGGAAAGGGGGTAACCCCAGTACTCCCAACAATATATCCGGAGCTACGGTCATTTCCGGAAAGATGTTCTTGGTTCCTAAAACTAGACAAATTTTGTGATCGTTTCTAAAAAACCGCATCAAGCTTGGTTGGAACCCGGCTGTGTACCATTATTTTGAAATTTAATATTTTTAATGAAATGGGGGTTGGGGACGTAAGAGTTAATGGGATGAATTTCAGATTCCATCTCCCCCGACTAATAACGGGTGCGCGACGTTTGGCATAAATACGTTAAGTATAAGTACGTTAGGCATACATATGTTAGGCATAAGTACATTAGGCATAATGGACGTTAGGCATAATGGACGATTGGCATAGTGTACATTGGGCATAATGGACGCTTGGCATAATGTATGTTAGGCATAATGAACGATAGGCATAATTCATGAGCCTCACGCTTGTTTTTTCGGGTTAGAATAAAGAGACTCCAAAATGAAAAATAGCAAGCGAGATATTTATTCCTTGCAAATGTAGAGTTTTTCTCTATTTTTTCCGTGGACGAAATGAAGAAAATATTCATTCATGTAAGTGAACAGATTTGGTACAAGCACATTTCAAGCCTCTTAGATGTATTACCAATACAGTTGCATACAAATCTAGAGAAAATTTTCAATAGGACGTAAGTAACATTGAGAGCATCTCTTTGTTTACTTTCTCTTTCGTTTATTACGACGTCACAACAACAGTTTGCACTAATTTTCCAGTACATATCGAAAGCCGACGGTTTTTACTAGAATATTACGCAAAGAGTAGAGTAGAAAATGTTGAAATGGCCGAGTAATGAACAGAAGAGAAAGACTCCAAAGGGAATCTCTCATTGTTACTTACGTCCTATTGAAAATTTTCTCTAGAAATATTTAAAAAAGCAAAATAATGAACAAACATTAAGCTTTGGCACCAATGGACGAATTTCGCGCTAAATCGTATTCAGAGTTGGCAGCTCCGATTTTAATAAAACTTTCTGTACCTGAGAACTTTGTCACAAAAAGCCACTTTGCAAAGTTCGTTTTTTCAAAAATGATCTAGACTGTCTTTTGAAAAGGGTCAAACTTTTTTAACTATTTTTTTCAAATGGCTGTAGTCCAAAAATGACAAATCCTATAAAAAATGTTGTAGGAGTTATTTTCACAAAATAAGTCAAATTTTCGACTTCTACACTAAAAAAAAAACTATTTTAAAAATTTAAAGTCGATTTACAAAAAAACCCATCTTTGATTTGGAAGAAATTTTGTTCCAAAATAGGTAATTATGTTGCCTACCTACCGTCAAAAATTCAAGTTGGGCACTTTTATGGAAAAAATAAAGTTATTCAAAAAAAATTTTCCTTGTCCAAACTGTATTTATTTTTTCAGTGTATTTTTATCGAAAACTAAACCAATGAAAGTAATAATCATCTCAAAATTAAACTTCTCAACTGCTAGTTACCTGGTACATGCAAAAAGTATCAGTAACGAATTTGGTATATATTCATAACAAACTTGAATGAGGGCAAAGATGAGCCATTTAACATCATCGATATATGCTATATTTATCTAAATATCACTTGGCCGTGTACGAAAAATTATATTGTCTATGTACCCACCCAGGAAGTAGAGATTGATGGTGTAGTCTCCAATAGAGGCCTTAATTGCGAAGTATGGGGTTCGCTCCTTCAAGAACCCTTTGTTTCAACCAGTGAAAATTCTGGTTCGCAAGCAATTGAGTTCAGGAAAAAATCAAGGAGTATTTGAACACAACCTATTTTCCATCAGCCTCATGTCAAACCTTTCGCCGAATCTGCTCTTCCGAACATTGACCTTTTGGGCGGGGCTAGTCTACCTGTTCGTCTTTTTGTGCCGCGAGGCATGAACTTATTGTAGAAACGTAAGCACGCTATGGAAAATGCATATAAATTATGTGGGAACAAAATGAAACATTCTTTTAAGGAACACTTCGATAATGCAAAAGAGCGCTACGCTACCAACAACGATTAATTTCTACGTTTCCTTGTACACTAAAGTGCAAGAGTCTGACCATCCCATTGGGGAACATCTTTTAATGTTCCTAAAAATTTCCGAAAGAGGAAAATCAGTTTTCTCTCCTAATCTTCCTCGTAAAGGCCTGAGAATGTCCCTTGAAAGGTGCTGTTACAAAACCGAAGTAAGTGGTTCCTGGTCTCGGTAATCTTAGAAACTAGCAGGAATTTCCACATGGGACATCAAAAACCCCAAGCGTCCTTATATTTCATTCCCTGCATTTTCCCCCAGGTTTTACACAATGCATTTGCATTACAATTTAAGAACAGACGAAACGAGTACACGACGCGAATAAACGTGAACAGTTTCCTACCTCGTGGTGGACAGAGATTGCTTAGAATTATACGCGAAAGGGACTTTTGAACGTCGGATCGCCCGAATTTTTCCCAATATACGCGACACTACAAATACAAATGAAAAACTTGATAAAAGCTGAAAAACTCGACTATTGTCACCGGTCCGTCGACGGATTAACGGACGAATCATCAGAGAAACAATGTTTCGTGTGGTGGCCAGGGCCTACGTGGTGTATTCGATTTATCCTGTGATTGGAATACACGGAACGTTCGTCATATGATGACAGCTATGCATCGCTTTTATGCTAATAATTATGACAGTAGTGGTGAGTCAATCATAAAAGAGACTGTGCTGCCAACATTCTCTCCACAAAATTGATGATTTTATATTTACCTACCAACGACCATACCCACATCGTTACAGTTACAGTAGGCTCTCCGTTTGATGGACCATGGAAAGTACTCTTTGTATTTCCTGGGGAAACATAGGAGTTTTTGAGTACTTTATCAGAAAAATCATAGCAGATTACCTTAGTTTGAATTTTTACGCTGTGTTTCATTCCGGGTAATGAGAAGGCAGACACTTGGATTAGAATGATAATGAGAAGGTGGACATTTGAGCATTAGAAGTTTTTAAATATTTCTCCTCAGAGGACGGAATCCCAAAGGTAACAACAAACCTTGGTCCAAGAGAATGGATGATGGCAAGGCCCATCTCCGGAGTATTGAGGGCGTGGAGAGCGGTCTCTGCGCTTGTGGTGGCGGTTATCGCGATATTAAACATGTTGTCTAGTCGTGCCCTAAATATTCTAGTACCAGATCTTCGTTAAACGAATCCCTTCGGCCTCGTTTTAGTGCAGTTTGAGATGCTATACCAAATTCGTTACTGATACTTTTTGCATGTATGGGAAATTGGATTCTGAGGTGATTATGACTTTCATTGGCTCAATTTTCGATAAAAATACACTGAAAAAAAAAATTCAGTTTGAACAAGGAAAAGTTTTTTTTCAAACAGCTTTTTTCCTTAAAAGTGCTTAACTTGAATTTTTAACGATAGGCAGGAAACATAATTACCTATCTTGGAACAAAATTTCATCCAAATCAAAAATGGGCTTTTTTGTAAACCGTAAACGATTTTTTTCAGTGTAGTATTCGATGAAGAATTTTTTCAACATTTTTATTAAAAATTTGACAAATTTTGTGAAAATCACTCCTACAACATTTTTTGTAGGATTTGTCATTTTTAGATTACAGCCATTTGAAAAGAAGTGGTAAAAAAAGTTTAACCCTTTTCAAAAGACAGTCTAGATCATTTTTGAAAAAAAACAAAGTATGCAAAGTGGCTTTTTGTGACAAAGTTCTCATGCACAGAAAGTTTCATTAAAATCGGAGAGGGTACTGCCAACATTTGTTCGAGTTTGCGTGAAATTCGTCAATGGAAACTTGCAGTGTTATGTACAGCATCAGTATTAGGGGTACGGATTTTATGTTTGTGACCAATGATGATACCGTTTTCGTTTCGGTAACTCGTCACAGTACACGAAAATACTCTCCCTCATAGCAGACAGTTTCCATAGTTCTATTTTTGATGGCCTCGAGAATATAATCATTGACCTTAACAATATGAGAGATAATCAATTTAGAAGCAGCAATATTCGTATATTCGTTGAATGAATATTAAAATGCATCATTCTTTCTTTCATGAGTTGTTATTCAAGGTTATATATTTCCTTCTTGGACAATTACACCATGCATGCATGTAGGATCTAATCTAAGTTAACCCTTTCATTCCCAAATTGTTTTTAGCGTTCATGAGGTTTAAGAAAAAAAAGGAAAAATACGCTTTCAAAACCCGTGCAGGAGGCTGCTCAATATTTACCTTCCAATGCTCAATACAATTCTCCTAGAAAATTTTCAATAGGGAGAGTTTTTTTGTGTAGGGGAAACCGAGGAGATTTGAAACAGAGGAGAGTTGAAGCAGGGCACTTACAAGCGAAACAGTGCCGTTAAGGATAAAACAATAATGCATTTGTTTTATTTATATTGTACCCACAAATACTCCAATACACGCCAACTACGGTAAATGAGTGGTTGAGTATTTACGGTAACTATACTACAAAAATGAGCAAAAGTAAGTTTTCGTTATTTTCTTGAAATTGGTATAAATAGGATATTAAGTGCTGTTCGATCATGAAAATATCACTATGATGTAGTCTAAGAGTTAACATTTATGAATTGTATACGTTTCTTTCTATCTTTGTGATGTATAAATTGTAAGTTGTGGATCAATCCATACTTCTTGACCTAGGAGAGTTGAAACACCTTGTTTCAACTCTCCTCGATGATGAACTTCTAGTCCTATGGTAATGTTATAATCACATTAACGTTCCTTTTTTTCGAGAGTTGTCCTACTGGAGCTGTAGAGCTAGGTTCACGGAAGGGCTCCCCGTCAGAATCACATACTACAATTTGCAGACGAGACAGGCGAATGGCGCCCACTAAAACAATGTTTTAGGCCAATTGTAGCGGGCCGTGATTCTGAATGTGATATTCATTGTACGGTTCAAGTATGTGCGGGCGTAGAGATTCGCGATAGCGTGTATCATCGCGAAGGGCTTAAGCATTTGTACGTTAACGTATTGGATCACGTGTACGTTTGTATGTCGCGTGTGCTAACGTGTATGTAACTTCGCGTGTATAAATTATATTTTATAACCGTGTGCCTTTCGCATATTCGCGTGTGATCTAGAATGAACGAGCGCGGACCGTGAATCTGATACTTATTTTTTCGTGTACGGTTCAGGTTCTAGAAGAAAGTGGGTTCTTCCATATCACTAGAGTTCCCAGTCATGTCGCAGTAGAACGTGTGGTCTAGTGAATATGAGCTTTATTTTTTGATTGGTCCAACTGGATGCATGGAAGAGTAACGAATTCCGGACGTGACATATTCATGACCTCGTGCGTTTGCAGGTTCGCGTTGAAGACCGCGTTTGGAACTTCGTATATACTAAAACGTTCACATAATTACTGGAGTGTTATCAAGTATGCGCGATCGCGGGCATAGGTGTGCGTGGATGATCGCGAAGGGCTTAAGCGTTCGTATGTCGACGTGTTTGTCGCGTGTGCTCGCGTGTATGTGACTTCGCTTGTATAAATTCGATTTTGAAATCCTGCGGCCATTCGCATATTCGCGGACCGTCATTCATTTAGTTTTCGATGTACGGATCACATTCTGACAGGGAGTGAGTTACCCCATATCACCAGAGTTCCCGGTCATGTCGCCATGGAACGTTTTGTCTAGTGGATATGGGAGCTATTTTTTCTTAATTTTTCATTTTTTTATTAATTAATATGGACCTAGACTATTGGTACCGAGAATAGAGACTTGCGGACGATCCCGAATCATGTTGGCGCGAGCGCGGGAGTTTGTAGGTTGACGCTTGAGATCGCGTTGGTAAGTTTATGAGTGTTGAGACGTTCACCTTATCACCGAGGTTTAATCATGTTTGCGAGTTCGTGGGCGTAGGTTGCTTAGAAAATCGCGAGAGGCTCTAACTCGTGGCTCTATTTGCGTGTGTTCCTGAATGGTCTATTTGCGTGTGTTCCTGAATGGTCGAGCGAACCGTGAGTCGGATATCAAATTTTCGGTGTACGGTTAAAACTCTGGCAGAGATTGGGATCCCTTATATCGATAGGGTCCCCGGTCATGTCGCCATGAAACGTGTTGTCTAATAGTTATGAGGGTATTTTCTTAATTGGTCCAGCTGAAGGCATGGACCCAGGCTTATAGGATCAAGGACAGACTTCCGGACGTGACCAATTCGTAATCGCGTGCGCGAGGGCATTTTTGTAGGTTCCCGCTTGAGACCGCGTTTGAGAATGTGTGAGTGTTAAGACGTTCACAATCACCATCTTTGCTGACCCAGCTGAAGGCGGGTGTAGAATGGCAGTATAGGACTCGAAAAGAAAAAAATAAAACACAATATATGAGAGACGTAATAGATTAGCCAGGTACAAGATACAGCTGAAATTATGATCATCACATGAAAGACATACATTAGTACTTCAAACAATACTAATACTTGAATAGCCAACCCCCACACATAGCACATCCTTTCTCAATTATCTATTTGTTACTAGTTGATTGTTGGTTATGAGCGGTAAATAGAGGAAAGGCATAGAACAGAAAAAAGGCTCAAATCAGCCCTCCCGGCTTCCTCGATACACCACTATCTAGGCGTATTGTAATCAACATCTTGAAGCGGGCTTCTTATATAAATCAAATCCTGAATAGTCATAATGATTGGTGGATTATTAACATGAGAAATAATTAATCTCTAGTTCTACTAACTTGGTGCAAATAGAAACTAAAAAGAGCGAATGTCCTTAAATTTAGATAACTCTATTGTATATATTGTGGCTTGATAATGTTTATAATACCGTCAATCCCATCAACCTGCGAGAGGGTGTTTGTTTACCCCATAATTTTCAGGAAAAATATAGTTTTTAAATCCCATGAGCACTACAAAAAAAAATTGGGCATGAAAGGGTTAGTTATAAACTCTTTTTCGGAGGATTCGCCAATCAGCTTTGATGTAAAACTCCTAACCCTTTCCTCCCACCACGAAGCCAACCAGACTACGAGCCACCGTATGCCGTTAGGAACCATTCACAAATTACGTAACGCGAAAATTGACCAAAATTAAGTACCCCTTCCCCCATGTAAAAAATTGTCACAAATTTATGGAGCTAGCGTCAATCCGGCGCAAGCTTAGTCCTGTCACTAAACTAGCGTCGGATTCTGATGAGACGAAGTCGAAACGCGAATTCCATAACTATTTTAGTTATATATTTTGTGCTCTTCACCTGATGGTTTTAAACTTCTTAATGGAGAAAAAATAGTTTTTACCTAAATTTTTCTCCCCTAAGAAAACATAGGATAGTGTCATTTTATTTTCAGATCATGGCTATATGACATCTTAAAAAAAATTCATGTCATAGCCATGGCTAAGAAACAGCTGAAGGTTTAAATTATCCGACGTTCCAACTGCCTCATAGAAAATATGTTTCGCGAATTTTCCAATCATAAAAACGTTTTATCTTTAAATCTTTGAAGCTCGAGACTTTCAGTTCAATTTGGTTCATTCTATTCACCTTTGAAGTAATTTTTAAATCAATTCATGTTTGGATCATCGGTTTTTTAAAGGTTTTGATCTTGGAATCAATGGATCGTTGAATCTTTAAATCATTGGAACATTATATCGTTCTGCTCTTTCGGATGTTTGATCATTGTCGCTTGTTGTTTAGTTATCTTAGTTATGAAGCCAACTGTTTTTGTTGAAAGCCTTCATTTGCTGAAGCTATCCCGTACAATTAGGAAAACCGCACTGAAACAAAATGTATGGTAGCTTATCAAAAATCAAGATATGAAAGTAATACACTCAGGTTTTTATTTACGCGGGGGATACGTGCGCGTATAAAACGCGTAAAAAACCGCGATGTCCCGGGACATCACTCGGGACAAACCAGTTACTTTAGGCGTTCACATGTGTAGTATGATTGTTTGGATTATTGTGTTTAACTAGTGCTAATTAGGGTAGTAGTTACAGTTACAGTTGATATATCATCTAACTTGGCCTCAAATTGGTGCTAGCTACTGACGAGAGTAATTCGAAACACGAAAATCTATCTTAATAATGCAAGAAATATACCATTCATATCTAGATCTCATAATATTACCAAATGCAGAAATTACAAAAATGTACAATAAGGATTCAAATAACCAGCTAGATTACTAAACTTGCATGTAGTCAACACACTCATTCAAAACGATCAGTTTCGAGGGTTTAATGAATTCATCAATTTTAAGGCTTAAAAGAACTGCCAATAATAACGGAAACGATTCCGGTTTAATCTTGCCCGAGTCATTCCTCTGCACTCAAGAGGAAATCCCAATAAAAAAAAAACTCGCAAAAACTGCCAACAGGTCTGCCCAAATGAACGACACCCAATCGTAACGGAACGGGAACACAAAAACCGGCCTCCATTCCATGGGTGCGATAATGACATTGGACGTAGATCCAATCATATCCCGCCCCGGGTTAGGCCTCAAAGCCTTCGAAAGACGGGCGTGAAACTATACGAACGAAGCATAATAAAATTACGCACAACATTATAACACACTCACATTATCAACGCCGCCGCCGCCGCCGGTCGGCCGACCGAGAAATCACACCTCTTCGCAATCAGGCGGCTGGCTGCCGATCGGTGGTGCACTTGACCCATAACAATACGTTGCCGCTGTCAAACCGGCCGGTGATAGCGAGCCCCCTGAAACGGGTCAAGCCAAAAATTACTGGAAGTCATCGCGAACAGCGAAAAGTTTCGAAATTTTGAGGTTGGGTTAACAATCGCTTCACAGCGGCAGTCACTATCTGATTGTACGGGGATCGTACGCGCCGGGGAGTACACTTGTCCGAGAGAAACGAACGCAGATTCACGCGGTCAGCTGATTCCGTGTGAGGAAGCTTGACTAATGTAATTTTAATTAAAGTGCTTTAATAAAGTGATTTTTATCACCAATCTGATCTAGTATAAGACTGGCAGCACTATTTCGCGGATACTGGTAAATGGCCGAATTGCTGTGACAATTTAATGGCGATAAACTGTAAAAATGGAAGACTATAATTAAAACTACATACCTTTTTCTGGGACGAAGCCACGTAAAAGTTTTTGTCTGAAAATAAAAAGACGAGAGAAAATACGATTAGAATTGATATGTCTAATGACTACGTGAAAAAAACAAGCTGTAAAATTGGTACATGCTCTGCTATCAGAACACTAGCTGTGATAGGGAAACAAGCAAATTCAGCCGATCGTGGCGAACACATTATCACGGCCGTGTTAATAAATGACGCCATAAATGGTGAGAAACGCTTGTTTGCGCCGCCCCGGATTCAGATGTATGAATGACAGCAGCATGCATGACCTTCAGACGGTCCGCCGTCTGATACATCTTCTGCAATGTGGGCCAGTATAATTGATAGCTGCTGCTGATGAGCGTTACTCGTCGATAAAGATTCTGGTCAGGGTTACTCATGGGAGTTGAATCCAATCCAGTAAAACGGATTTCCGCTGAAATATTGATTCGTGTAGAAATCCCAACAGAAAGTTTCCGGATTTCGGTCTGTCAGTAGTCCAGATCGCAAGACTCAGACAATATCATGGAATACCAAACCAAAGACCACAAGTTTAACTAGGAACTTAAGCTTAAGGTTTAGAATCACTAAATTGAGATTTTAAGTCTAATTACGCCTCATTAAACATTATAATAAATTCAAAGTTGTTAATTAGATACTGGATCGTCGAACGAGCTTTTGAACATCCAGAAATTGTTGCTGGTAGAAATCACAATTGCTGGATTATAATATATAAGCCATTACATTTAATTTAAAATGTCTTTTCCCAATGGGTGAAATCTCTGTGTTTGTATGAAAACAGCTGTCACAAGAGACGACCACCCTGATGTGAACATTTATTATTACAAACCCCACGTACCATAACGGCCAACTAAAACATATGCCCACTTAGAAATAACGAGACACCTTACCAATCGATTATCATTCCACAATATCGACAACATCGGCGGCATCAAATTAATTGCGCTGTTCAATTGTTTTCGCACTTCTTTCGAAGCACGTTCTGGCACCTGTGAATGCACCCGTCTACCGAGCCACACAAGACTGCGACACAACATGCGTCCTAAATTTTCCATCTGTTCGTATTTTAAGGTGCGATCCAATGGAACATTCTTAGAATAACACATCTCCGCACCCTGCTGCCACCCTTCGAACCCGTTCCTTCGCATCGAGATCGAGAAGTTTTCCTACCATCACATTCCACGCCGACGTCGATCAATTCTCCACATGGCTCTCTGGGTGACGTAATTCGTACGATCGAGTTACATTTCGGAATCCGGGAAAGGAAAATCAGAATGCACATAAATTAATAATTACGCGGGCGTCTGGATGGCATGGTGGCGGCGGCACCAGCAGGTAATCGAAACTGGGGCATTATTTTAATGGGTCTTTTTTCACTCGCCAACCAGGTTTGCGTGGAATTGGCGAAAAAGTAAACAATTTCGGATCGTAAAACAGATATAAGCACCTCATATAAATATTGTTTTAACGCACATAATTCATTTATGCAATTGGTCTCACGCAAACCTGAGACTAAGACAGTTAAGCCCGCCAAAATACTTTCGAATACAAGGAATGAGTTACAAGTGCTCGAAACTGTAACCATTTCAACGTTTTTCCGGGTCTTGGTCAATGTGCCAATATGTCTGCACACCAGGGTGTTATGCATTCTTGTTATCTTTGATCTAGTAAAGAAAGCTCTGGTGTGGAAAGTGCAAGTTATAGGCACATTTTTGAAATATTGAACTATTTCTACACAGTTCAAATGTACGATAAAAGTGTGTATGGAAGATATTTAGTCATCGTCAGTCTTCTGTTGACTGTCTTCTGTCCTTTGTATTATGTTTTCGAACTGTCTTCTAAGTCTATTACGTCTTCTAAGTCTTCTGAGTTTTGTAAGTTTTCTAAGTCTTCTAAATCTTCTAAGTCGTCTATGTCTTCTAAGTTTTCTAAGCCTTCTAAATCTTTCAAATATTATAAATCCAGTGGCGGATCCAGGGGGAGGGTCCTGGGGGTCCGGACCCCCTCCGAAATTTTTGAAGTTGTTGAGAAATTTTAAATTGGTTTCTATTTTAAATTAGTTTTAAACTCAAATTCATTCCAAACCAGACTCGACCACAAAACTGATTTTAATTAATTGAGGCTATTACAATATATAACGTAATCTACAATGAACATTTCAAAATTGAAATTTCTGACCTCCTCCGAATTTTTTTCTGGATCTGCTCCTGTATCTTATAAATCTTTGAAGTCTACTACGCCATCTAAGTCCTTCAAGTCTTTTATGACTTCTAAGTCTTCCAAATCTTATAAATACATATTATAAATCTTCTATATCTTCTAAGTCTTCTAAGTTTTCTAAGTGTTCTAAGACTTCCAAGTCTTCCAAATATTATAAATCTTATAAATCTTCTAAGTCTTCCAAGTCTTCTAAGTTCGCTAAGTCTTCTAAGTCTTCTAAGTTTTCTAGGTCTTCTAAGTCTTCTAAGTCTTCTAAGTCGTCTAAGTTTTCTAAATCTTCTCAGTCTTCTAAGTCTGCTGAGTCTTTTAAGTCTTCGAAATCTTATAAGTTCTATAAATCTTATAAATCTTCTAAGTCTTCTAAGTCCATTAAGTCTTCAGTCTTCTCCCAAGTAGCACTTGCAACAAGCAACGATTCTTCTAGGTCTTCTAAGTCTTCTAAGTCTTCTAAGTATTCTAAGTCTTCTAAGTCTTCTAAGTCTTCTAAGTCTTCTAAGTCTTCTAAGTCTTCTAAGTCTTCTAAGTCTTCTAAGTCTTCTAAGTCTTCTAGGTCTTCTAAGTCTTCTAGGTCTTCTAAGTCTTCTAAGTCTTCTAAGTTTTCTAGGTCTTCTAAGTCTTCTAAGTCTTCTAAGTCTTCTAAGTCTTCTAAGTCTTCTAAGTCTTCTAAGTCTTCTAAGTCTTCTAAGTCTTCTAAGTCTTCTAAGTCTTCTAAGTCTTCTAAGTCTTCTAAGTCTTCTAAGTCTTCTAAGTACTCTAAGTCATCTAAGTCTTCTAAGTCGTCTAAGTCTTCTAAATCTTCTCAGTCTTCTAAGTCTGCTGAGTCTTTTAAGTCTTCCAAATCTTATAAATCTTATAAATCTTATAAGTTCTATAAATCTTATAAATCTTCTAAGTCTTCTAAGTCCACTAAGTCTTCCGTCTTCTCCCAAGTAGCACTTGCAACAAGCAACGATTCTTCTAGGTCTTCTAAGGAGTCTTCTAAATCTTCTCAGTCTTCTAAGTCTGCTGAGTCTTTTAAGTCTTCCAAATCTTATAAATCTTATAAGTTCTATAAATCTTCTAAATCTTCTAAGTCTTCTAAGTCCACTAAGTCTTCCGTCTTTTCCTAAGTAGCACTTGCAACAAGCAACGATTGCGATTAGTTGCATAAGCATAACACGGTGTGTCTAAAACCGTTATTAACTAAAAAAATGACCACAACTTTGCCATACGGCATTCGAAAGATACAGTATCCAAGCATCTTCTCAGTGAATTTAAAAATGATCCTTCGAGAGATTCGAGAGAAATGGCGATTTGAAGTTTTATGACACGTTTCATAAGGCTACCAGCAAACACCCACGGGTTTGGTCCTATCATTATAAACAAAAAATATTTGTCTACTTATTTAATACTTGGCAATCGAAAGATATAGTAATCAAGTATATCCGCTGCAAGTTTGAAAATATTTCAATGACGGAATCGAAAGTTATAACGATTTGAATGCGATATGCGGTCATAGATGAATTTTCTACCAGATTTCAAGCATGAATACATGTTCGTCCATTGACTATTTCAATCGTTTATACGTGTCGCTGTTTTAAAAAAAAAAAACCTTACCATTTAATTGCACAACTAAAATTCCCAAAAGATGTTACTTATATGCTGCGATGAAAAAAAATGAAAATAGGGTTGTCTACCTATCGTTAACTATAACGTGTAAATTAATAAAAATGAATAAAAGTTGGAATGCTTACTTAAAAAGGCCATATCTCAGTAGTTTGTTGACTGACTCTAATTGTTTTATCATTACTTAATTGGTAGACGTTTTGTCAACAATTTTCCTTCAGAAGAATATAAAATAGAGTTGTCTACCTAAAATAATAGACAATATAAATGATCTCAACTATATGTATTATCATTATTCAGTTAATAACTTTTTATTAAAAACGATGACATGTCAATTTCTATACGCAAACTAAAAATCATGGAAAATAAAATCATAAATTCAATAGATAGATATAAAAATATGCAGGTATTTGCTGATTCAGATCAATTTATGTTATGGTACGGTTTTTGTTGAAATGTTTGTACATTCGTGATTCGCTGGTTGGGTTGACAGATGTCAAAAACTGGTCATAGGGGATGTTATCAATACAAATGCATCTGTTCACATCTCTAACTATTGTCAGTTTTATTGTCTAAATGAATTTAACAAGAGAATTTGACATTCAGATGCTTTTTAGTTTGACAATGGACCAACTAGCGGAGGTCGAACTAAAAAGCGTTAAAAATTGTCCAACCAGCTAATCACGACTGTGTTAGTTTCAACATTTCATATACCCACAATTTGTAGTGTACAGCAATTGTAATCAACTAGTGAATAAAAATGGACAGGCCGCCATTTTTAATACAAAAATATTCACTAAATAATGATAATACATATAGTTTAATTATATTGTCTATTATTACAGGTAGACAACTCTATTTTATATTCTTCTGAAGGAAAATTGTTGATAAAACGTTTACCAGTTAAGTAATGATAAAACAATTAGAGTCAGTCAACAAACTACTGAGATATAGCCTTTTTAAGTAAGCATTCCAACTTTTATTCATTTTTATTAATTTACACGTTATAGTTAACGATAGGTAGACAACCCTATTTTCATATTTTTACATCGCAGCATATAAATAACATCTTTTGGGCATTTTATTTGTGCAATTAAATGGTAAAGTTTTTCTTTAAAACAGCGACACGTATAAACGATTTAAATAGTCAATGGACGAACATGGCTTCATGCTTGAAATCTGGTAGAAAACCCATCTATGACCGCATACCGCATTCAAATCGTTATAACTTTCGATTCCGTCATTGAAATATTTTCAAACTTGCAGCGGATATACTTGAGTACTATATCTTTCGAATGCCAAGTACCAAATAAGTAGACACATATTTTTTGTTTATAATGATAGGACCAAACCCGTGGGTGTTTGCTGATAGCCTTATGAAACGTGTCATAAAACTTCAAATCGCCATTTCTCTCGAATCTCTCGATGGATCATTTTGAAATTCACTGAGAAGATGCTTGGATACTGTATCTTTCGAATGTCGCATGCCAAATTTATGGTCATTTTTTTAGTTAATAATGGTTTCAGACACACCGTGATAAACTTTTACACGTCCCACCACCATGCAGTGGGAGTGAAATTGGGGATGAGAATGGGGGTATTATAGGTTTCTCGTCTACTCCGGAAGACCGATGCTGGGGGCATCCGGACGTGACGGATTCATGATCGCGCGGGAACGCGCGTTTGTATTATCATACTAGATATCACATTAAAAAATTCCGGAGGTTTTAAAAAATCATCTAATCACACGGGCGTTTTTATGTTTGCCAGATCACGGGCGTTGGTTTGCGTGGATGATCGCAATTGCATGTTCGCGTTTGTGCCCAATATTGTATTATCGCACAGGGTTCGAGCGTTTGTACGTTAACGGGTTTGATCGCGGTGGCGTGTCGTGTATATGTAACTTCGCGTGTATAAATTTGTTTGTATAACCGTGTAACCGCGTAAGATTTTGGATGTTCACATGATCTGCAATTTTAAGTTATGATTCAAATCTAGAAAAGAGTGAGTTTCCTCCATATTGCTAAAGCATACGGTCATGGCGTCCTAAGACTTCTAGTGTGTATGAGTTAGTTTTTTTAAGACGAGACTAAGAACTTCAGGACATAACCGATCCGTGATCACGTGAGAACGAACGGTGATATAATCGCACTTGAGATCGCTTTGCTAACATTTTGGCTTGATCGCGATTGCATGTGGGTTTAGGTTAACATGTTTTATCGTGTGGACATTTTAATGCCTCGGAGATCCTAGCACGTATTTTATTTCATTTATTCAAACGTGTAGTCGTTTGCGTAGCTATGCGTGATGATCGCATTTGCGACTAGCTTTGTATTTTTTGTGCGACCACCCCTGGCTACTACTCCGTTATCGATCTGGAATAGCTGAAGTTGCACAGGGAATCAGTAGATAATTATGCTTGAGGGTAGCGAAACATCTTTCAATGTGCAACTCCTGATAATCCTAAAGTGTTTATTGATCAATACCGGAATCGGCCAGGCCCGAACGTAGATCGCGGAAGGAAAGGGAAGTAATGGTTGGTCCGATACTTGCTTTTGCTAGATGCCGTATATACTACTGCGCACTCCACGAGTATCACGGGAAAAGGATATTTGTTAGCAAGTATAAAAGTTGGATTCTACTTCTTCTTCACCGACTCCAGAGAGGTGACTCCACTATCTGGACGAGATATCGATCCATCAACTCATGGACCGGGGACCAACGACTTTACTTCCCTTGCGAAGGAAGACGTGACCAAAAATTCATTCACCTCAGAAAAATTTCAACGACCTCGGCTAAAATTGAACCCAGGCCAACTAGAATGAGTGGCGGTCACGCTTACCACTCAACCACCGGCGCCGTTCGCATTTGCGACTAGATTTGTATTATCGAAAAAGTCTTGAGCGTTTGTATGTTACTGTGCGCATTCTAATTATCGCGTGGGCGTGGAATATCACTTACTAGCTTTTAAAGTTATTATATCATTCAAGATATAAGAGATAAAGTTGTAGCTAAAATGTTCAAAAAGATTTTTTTACAACCATTTTAATGAACCACCCTAGTTGTTACATATACATAAGCTGACGTAAATCCGTACACCATACCGCAACGAAGCGTAATCGTTCGTACGGATTTTTTCGTCATAATTGGTCAGCTTCAGGCATTGTAATTCTCACTCACTCACGCGAGAAGAGGCTTATCCGATGTCCAACTTTTCCGAGATAAGATGAGTCGCAAAATTCTCCGTCTCCACAAATAGCGTGAGAATAATTAAAAAATTATTAAAATTTATTTGATTTTTTCCTTCTCACCGGAGAAGGTGATAATATTTTAATTTCGAGAAAATCAATTAAAGCGTCAAAATATACACTTAATTTCAAAGAAAACGGCAAAGAAGTACGACAGACTTGTTTTTTCGTGTTCTGGAATAGCGATAGCAAGGCAGCGAGCGCAAAAAGGATACCATGATAAACTCATTCGCTCATTCTCCGGCTGTTTTATTTATCCGGAGAAATAACGCGTTGTATTTATCCGGAAAAGGTGTGTGAGTGCCAATAACTTTTCATGTGAAAATGTGAGTTTGTATTGTCACAGTAGCAAATTATCCGGACGCATTTACTCATATGAGCGATAAATGCAATGCCTGGTCAGTAGGGTGGGACAAAAACTAGATTCTAGCTCCGAGCAACTTTTTAGGTACCATTTGGGTCCTAGAACAACTGTGTAAATTCTTAGCTCGATCGGTGAAACTATATTTTTTCGCCCACTGTTTCAAGTTTACATGGGATTTTGTACGGGAAAATTAACTTTTACAAAATAATACCTCCAGGAGTCGCCCATTAGGCCATTGCAAATCTTTTTTAAAAATTATGTCACCCCCCCCTTCAAAATCGCTGAAAAAAATCAGGGGGCAAATAAATTTTTTAAAATAACCAAAATTCAAAAAAATTTTCACGTTTTATAGAACAACAATAACTTCCATAGAGTTTTGCTTTTCGTAACTGAAAACTATTATGGTAGTTTTAGAAATTACCATCCCATGATAATTTTTATTTTGACCATTCTCGGGTAAATGTGAAGTTTAAATGAGATCATCGATCCAGTCCAACATCAAATGAAACGTTTGCTGGTCGCGGAAGGAAGGGCCCATCTGTGTATTATCAAACAAACATCTCATGGAAAGGCTAATACAGACCGACTTCTGAATCGATTCCATTTTAAACGCAACAGTCGATAGAGACAGAATCGATCGTTGCATTCGAAAATAATTTCGATAAAGAAACAATCTGAATTCAAATCAGACTCCTGGAGATTTATATGTGGTTCAATATTCAATATACATGAGCTTTACCGAAAGGTTTTTGACATTTAAAGATTTCATATGGGATCGTAGTATTCATACCGTATTTCCGCAGCCATATGTGCGATTCTTATGAACTTGATCAGATCAAAATCTGCTACCAAACCTTCCATTTAAGGCTAAGCTTGTAAAAATCGAATAATCCGTTTTCCAAGAAGCCGAAGAGACATTAATTCTGAAATATTCCAAGAACCAGAAACATGCGAAATTTTCGAGATAGACGCTGGAATCAAAAGAACTTTGTCTGGCCATCAGCGATCAAGAATGCTCTAGCAAAGCTAAATATAGATCTTACAAATAGTGGTATCATCGGCACTTACCGCAGGAAGAACCGGGAATCCATTATCGATGTCAATTTTTGTAGCCTTGGAGTAACCGGAAAGATGGACTGAAAAGTGTGCGAGGATATATCCACAGCGCCCACCAAGCGATTTGGTACAGCGTTGATAACAGGACTATGAACTACACATGAATATGAATATGTAGGAGATATATAAACGAGGGAAGATGGAAAACAGCGATTTTTCACAGGAACGTGTCCGTCGAAGAACTTGAATTTGAGGGTATCCTCTTCAACCTAAATGCGAACGAGTTCACGGTACTACTAACAAAGGCGTGTAATGCGACCATACCAAGGGATGGGAAACTGAGAAACGGTCGCCGAGTGCAATACGACGATTATCGATCTACGTATAAGTTGCCTCCGAGCTTGGAGAAGAAGTCGGAGATCACTTTGATTTCTCATCTCGCTCAGTTCAGAAGCTAGAAATCGCTCCGCTGCAATAGCAGGGCAAGTAATCAAATTTACCCGCGCGACGTTTGGCAAAAATTGATTCCTTCTGCCTAGTGTGTGATACGTGAACAATGAGTGACAATGCCAAGCAAAAGTATATCATGATGCGGGCAAACTGTGTTGCTGTTGACTACACGAAATATCCGGTAATACCATCAATTCATGAAGGGGAGCAAATGTTGAAGGTGAACTTGAAGTTCAACGTAGCTTGCGTACTTTATGCGGTGCAACTCCACCATTTGCGTCATGCGGTACTGAATATGTTAAAAAATATTAGTCAAGCAGAATCATTCGCTTCCCAGAACAACATGAAACACGTCATCGAATGTAATGACATTTTATACAGTATCCCAACGTATATAGATGTTGACAGTATTGAAATAAAGATACATGACCTGGCACCACGTACTAGTTCCTTCGCTATCAAACAAATCCTGTCAAAATACGGAGAGGTGAATAGTGTTAAGGAAGATAGTTGGAGGAACTTCTTCCCAAGACTCCGCAACGGAGTTCGTGAGAATGCGTCCGACAAAACCTATTCCCTCTTACTTGACTTTCACATGCAAATCACCTCATGGTGTTGAATATTCTCAACGAACACTAGTCACGCACCCAGGACAGATTCCTACCTGTCAATATTGTGATCATCCGCTACACCACGGGAAACCTTGCGCAGAGAATGCCAAAGAAATTCCACCTGATACGACCAAAGCCGGTATACAATCATCGTATGTTAAACCACAACCAGTTGGTAAACCAACGACTGCAGACTGGGCATTCACAAGCACCAGCTCAACAACGATCGGCCCCAGTCCCACTAAACCAACTGCCATTACCAACATCGAAGTAACAACGATTACAGCAAATGTTTCCAAACCAACAACCAACACCATCAATAAGGAATCTAATACCGATGAAGAAGGATTTACAATAGCGACCCGTAATCCGACGATGAGCAAGATGAATGCAGTACCGATGATGACATGGACGTAAACGAAAACGCGAGAGAAGACGGACCAAATGACCCCCAAGGTGCACTCCACGGCTCAGTTGTGCTAACGCATTGAGCCGTGTTAAATATATTTAAAATTAAAACAGAAGTCAGAAAGCTCAAGGGAAGCGAGCTGCAAGAACCGCTCTCAACAAAGCAGTCAAGCTGTACAAGAAAGCCTTGCCACGAAGCCAACGCGAATTTCCTTAAGAGAGACCTACAAAGTTGGCATAACAAAGATAAAAGGCACAGCTGCACCACCTGAAAGGTGCCCGGAAACGATGGAGGTCACTATCGAAAGGTTTTCCCCACAACATGAATCTATTTTCGCCGTACAGTGAGGAGGATGATCACAAAGATAAAGATCGATTTACCAACAAACAGCTTATCGAGATGGCGAAAGTCATAAAAGTGAAGTGATACATGCGAGCCCGGATATGTTCAAAACGATCCGATAATTGGAAGCGACAAAAGCTGATGTTGCTTCTGATGCCGGGACAACATGGAGATCTTTCAGCGTAGTCAATATATCCCTTAGAGAGAAGGAGTAATCCTGAACAAGCTAACGAAGTACGCGGACCGTGAGAACGGCATCTCATGTAATTCGGCTTCCTTATAGGCAGGTCTACAGTGAAATCCATCCAAACGGTTGTGTGAGCTTTGGAGACAGCAGAGATAAGGATATCGTTTTTGCGTGGTGGTTCCCTTAGACGTGAAGAATGCTTCAATAGTACTAGCTGGGAAGCAATCGCCCATTCGCTGTACAGCATGAGTAACTCTCCAGGATATTATAGAGCTACTTTCAGTACCGAACACTGATCTACGAGACAGACAAGGGAGAATCACAACTACAACTGACGTTCCTCGACTCGACGCTGTGGAATGCAGTGTACGATGGAGTATTGAAGCTGAACCTTCCCAGAGATACAACGATTTTCGGCTTCACGGATGATGTGGTGTTCCAAGTAATCGGACAATCGCTAGAAGAGGAGACACTCGACACGGAGACGATTGCCCATCATAAAACAGATGTGGGGATGACTAGCAGCCGAAAGACAGCGCGGTCGGAAAATATATCATCGATTTGAACTTTTAAAGTTACGATGATTATGTTAAGGGGAAGGCTGTGAGAGCAACCACAGCTTTGCTTGAGGCGCCAGTGTATTGGGCACCACGAACCAGCTGGAATTGCCGGACCGAAGCATGTGAGCAGACTAGTTTCACTGTCAGGGACAAGATCGAGTAGGTCGAGTGAAGCACCAGCTGTGGGTCGTCGAGTTTTCAACGAACCGGAAGCAGCGAACCAGAAGCTACGCTCCATCCGGTATCGCCGAACCGTCCTCGCCAAGTACTGGTTGGCCCTTTGAGTAGGATTTATGGACTATGCGAGAAGATTGCGACAAAACTGGGAGCTAAATGACTCACGCAACAGGCATCGGTATCGGGAGAACTTCCGACGAGGAATTGAGATGGTTCGCGAAAACAGGAACTAAATGGTTCACAGAAACGGGAGCCAAATGGCTAACGGAAGTTCACCACTGCGATTAGCCGGATATGTGTTCGGAGCTAAACCGCTCTAATTTATCATTTTGTCTTAAGACTGAATCAGCCTCTCCACGATATAACACTTCGATGCAGTCTCGTGGAACAAAAGGAAGGAAGAGAAGTAAGGACTATTAGTAGCGGTTACGCACAAAAGTGAATCCCACCTAGAGCCAATGCACTTTTGAAGCTATTCAACCATACTATAAAACATACAGACATTTTCAGATATCGACGAACTGAATCTAGTGGTATATGACACTCGACACTCCGGGTGTAGTTTAAAAAGTCGAATTTCAGAGTGATTGCACAGTCTTCCTTATATGAAAAAGGCAAAAAATGAACTGATGATTGCTATACATTTCATAAATCCGTACGACTATCAAATGAATTTAACTGATGTGGTTACCTACTGCGCAACAAGATGGAGAAAAATGCAAAGATTTCGAAGATGTACACGGAACCGAGCCGAATTACTATCATGTACCAAACAAACAAATCTACAAGTCTTCAAGCACAAGCGATAAACCAAAGCTGATGTTTCCACTAGAGTTCGAAAAAGTATAGTATGCACATGATGTACGTTCGCCAGGCTACTGTATACGAAATACGCAATAGAAAAAAATATCAGAGAAAACCATATCTGAGATGAATAATTCCATTGACGCACACTTTACCTTTGGATTCATTCCAGAATGTTTTCCAAAAGTCCATAAGTGAAATGTTGCAATCCTGTTTCTGTACATTGTTATCAAGCAGGTTCACCTTTGACCGATTTTCATGCCTTGTGTGTACAATCGGTCCATGTGCCGCCACAACGGAACGAAAACTATTCAAGCAACCAAAAGTTAATACCTTAAAGTATTCTTAAATGTTTACATTAAGTTCTTAGAGAACTTTCAAGCTTTTATTGGGAATTTAAAAATTGCACTGTTGGGAAAATTTTTTAAAACGAAAACTTTAGCATCCCTTTCCTATGTGAACTTTTGATTGATTCAGTAATGTTTGCTTGAATTTTTCTAGTAAAACAAATAGCTCAACCCCGCTATACGAAATCACCCTGCGGAAACGTCCACGAGAACAATCGAAAGAAAATGCAAAAAGAAAAAAAATGTGTTTATTAAAATAAATATTTATTTTTTGTTTGCCCCCCCCCTTCAGAAAAAAATTTGTACTTGGACATAATTTTTAAAAAAGATTTGCAATGGCCTTACTTCCTAAAAATAAATCATTGTGGCTTTTATAGAAAATTTAACAAAGAAACAAAGTCTCGAAAACCACGAAACGATCTGACGCTTGAGAAAAAAAGTTATTAAGCAGAAACCGATTGATGCTCTGACGATTTATAAAATATTCATTTTTTCTAGCACCACTGCTTTTGGTTATCCAATTATACGCAATTTTGCTTTAATCCTCTCGTAATGTACACACAAAAAATAATGAAATTTAAACGGCATGTAAATCAAAACGAATGTAAACATACAAAGATTGAATCAAAATTTTGATTGAAAATTACGTTAAAATCAATGCACTCCATTGGAGCATCAAAAAGCATACAATTTTACACTTTCATTCGTGTAATATTACATGTCATTCATTTTACATCAATAAGCGTGTAAAAATACATTGAAGTGTATTGGTTTTCCGTTTGAAGAAACTGTAATTTTCAATCCACGTGTAGAATTATAATAAAATTCGTTGGAAAAAGCACAACAAGTCGTGTGGATTTTTGGTGGAACTTAATTTTACATTTATATTCATGCTCCAAATATGTGCATGAAAATAAACTTAAAATTACAAAATATTTTTTCCGTGTATCTAAATCGTTTATCTATACTATTTGGCCACTTCGCAAGGTTTTGGGGGATAAATTGAGGCTTCTTCTGTACATAATAAGAGAATGTTAAAAATTTTGTATATAATTAGACCGTAAGAAGCAGTGATGCTATGAAAATCTTCAAAGCATCACTCGGTTTTTGCTTAATAACTTTTTCCACAATCATCAGATCGTTTTGCAGTCTTCTAGACTTTGTTTCCTTGACAAATCTATTTATCTATATATATATATATATATATATATATATATATATATATATATATATATATATATATATATATATATATATATATATATATATATATATATATATATATATATATATATATATATATATATATATATATATATATATATATATATATATATATATATATATATATATATATATAAAAAGTCAAAGTTTGTATGTATATGATTTATAGACTCCCAAACGGCTTAACTGATATCCGTAAAAATTTATACACAGTAGGTATTTATTATGGGGCATGTTTGTGTGCTATTAGTTGGGCATTATCTGCCCGCCAGATAGCGCTTTGGAACAAATTGTGTTTTCCTCCTATTTCGTTGAAAATCGCAACAACGCGCGATGGGTATTAGCTAGTTTCTTATAAAAATCAGCCATCTGCTTATTTTTAGGAGATAACGGACGACTCTTGGAAGAATTATTTTGCAAAAGACGATTTCCCCATACGAAATCCCATATAAACTTTAAACCGTGGCACAGTGGGACAGAATCAAAAAAAGCCGGACATTGATATTTGCGACGAAACTATTGGTTATGGCACTTTGATGTCTTCGGAAAAGTTTCTTCATTTTTTAAGTAGTTTAATATAATGTTGGAAAATTTTTATTTAAGGGGGTATATACGCAGATAAAAAAAATAATTTTGCAAGTTGTTACCAAAATTGATAGTCATTATTGGAAAGTTTGTAGACGAAATGATTTTATGAAACTTTGATGAAGTAGCGAAATGGCTATCTGTTAAGCAAAAAAAGTTATTGGATGAAATTGAAGTACATGTCGGAATACCCCCTTAAAAAGTGTTTTTTCATTGTATCTTTTTTATTTGATTTTTTACAGTTTCTCGATGTTCTAGAAAGTTGTTGATGCTTACAAACACACCTTTTTGCGAAATAGACAAGGTAATAATATAACCGAGTATTTTAAGCAACGAAATATCTTGTTCATCCAATGACGAAGAAGATAATTGGCTGGACACTGATGACTTATGAGCATGTTAATAACAAAAAAATTAACTTTGAATGTCGGAATATATGGAATGAACTATAATATTTCAAATGTTTATTAATTTCGCATAATAGTTTATTTTTCAAGCTTCATAATACCAATAATTTATTGAAACACTAGTATATTTTACCCCGCATTATTCCAAGAATCCTATAAGATCCCGCTATGAATTATATATGTATTAATAGGGTATTTCTTGCTGAACATCAAAAAAATAAATTTAGCTGCTACTACCTGCTACTCTACAAACCATAGCCCCTTAAAGTTAGCACAGAAAAACCAAAAAAAACAGACATACACCCTAAAAACGAAGAGATAGCGAGTTGGTCTATTTCGCAAAAAGGTGTGTTTTGAAAGCATCAACAACTTTCTAGAACATCGAGAATCTGTAAAAAATCAAATAAGAAAGTTACAATGAAAAAACACTTTTTAAGGGGGTATTCCGACATGTACTTCAATTTCACCCAATAACTTTTTTCGCTTAACAGATAGCCATTTTGCTACTTCAACAAAGTTTCATAAAATCATTTCGTCTACAAACTTTCCATACATGACTTTCAATTTTGGCAACAACTTGCAAAGTTATTTTTTTTATCTGCGTATATACCCCCTTAAATAAAAATTTTCCAACATTATATTAAACTACTTAAAAAATGAAGAAAACTTTCCGAAGACATCAAAGTGCCATAACCAATAGTTTCGTCGCAAATATCAATGTCCGGCTTTTTTTGATTCCGTCCCACTGTGCGTGGGCGCAAAAATATAGTTTCACCAATCGAGTTAAAAATTTGCAGAGTTGTTCTGGGAGCTAAATTGGATCCAAAAAGTTACTCGGAGCCAAATGTTATTTTTTTCATATAACCATGTCCCACTCTACTGATCAGCTAACATATACCGTATGCGTGGAATTGTTTGCACCTTTGAGCAATACAAAAATTAAATTCCAAAAAATTTCAGTGTTCATTTGATTTTTTTTTTATTTTGATTATAGAGGCTTCAACCTTAGGGTCATTCGCTTCTTTTCAAGTTAGAGAAGTTAGAAAAGTACATACTGTTTAGGAAAAATCTCTATCTCTATATGCGGGATTGGGAACGGAACCCAGGTGAACTGCGTACAAAACAATTGTTTTACCAACTACGCTATACCCGTCCTCCTTTTTTTAAATTTTTATTTAAATGAATACGACCTCACGCTTCCAAAACGCAGGATTGCTTCCAATATTGTAGCCCGAGACCATATCTTTCCAGTTACGGGTAAAAGTTTTTCTACGGCATGCCGTACTTGAGCGGCGTTTAGAACAAGGCTTGAGTTTCATGAAGTGCCATACTGAATTAACCAATGGATTAAGATCGGCAATGGATGGTAGCCACATATCCATAGCTCAAAACAGCAGAAGTTCCCGCAACCACTTCTGAGGCGTCGCCCGGAGCTTTATATTATTGAAATGCCACATTCGACATCGATACGTATTGCTCTTTTATCTCCGGAAGGACATACTTACTCAATCATAACACTAGCAGGATGCTTTGTCGATGGCATTATTATACTCGTCCGCCACGTCTTTTGCCGGAAAAGAGTTTACATAACGGTCGGTTCTGAAATCGAACACGGGACACGTCTGTATGTAACGGCGTATAGCGAGAAAATGTCTAGAAACATACTTAATTTATGTATTATTTTTAACGAGGAAAAATTAGCAAAAAGCTTGTTGATTGTTTTTGTAATGAGAGTATGGAAAAATTTTGAGAGGCCCAAGACAAGCAGTAACAGTACACTTACTTTGTATGACGGAAATGCCACCAATTTCACGCACGTGTACTTTATTGTCATTCAAACTGCAAGAAAGATAAGCAATCAGGTTTATCACGATAACTAAGTAGAATGATAAGAATCAAAAAGAACTAAATTAGGAAGTTTAACAGATTCAGGAAATTAAGAAGAGAGTCCTCTTTCTGTCGCTTCATACGATACACCGGCAGGAACATGGGTAATCAATTCTTTGTTTCTGCCAACGACTACCACACGACCTCTACGGTGGGTTTGTCCGGTGCAAGACATGTAGTGATATTAACCTCCTAGTGGACATCAGTATTTGTTTTACTTTTCCTGATATGGTCTCTAAACATGACAGAAAGTTGTCCGAACAGTTCTCTAATAAAAATCAATACTATATTAATAAAAACTGAAACACTATAAACTGAAGTGGTTAAAAGTTATCGAACTGAATACAAAATGATGCTCCTGGGATATTTAAAACGTATGAAAATTAACAAGTTGTAAAATGTGCGGTACTTTCTGGGACGTCTAGCCATGTGGAACAAGTCCTTCAAATCCGGGATGCTTAATCCGGCAGATATGGACACTTTACTATAATTTTTTTACATATTCCTTGTATAAAAACAACTACGAACGAATCAATGTTTGAATTTAATAAAAAATTAAAATATTCAAATTTGTTTAGTTACAATAATCTCTTCCTGGAGGAGGGAAATAAATGTCAACGGGTCTGAGAGGATTGACATGCGCTTTAACGTTAAGATTTTGGCTTGCCTTCACAAGAGCTAAATTGGTGTAAATTCGCTGAATAGAATCGATTTCCACTGAAACTAATAGGCATTGTATAGCTTCTCTCCACAAAACAGATTTAGATTCAAACGTCTAATATCAATACCCATATTTTAAATAGCATCCCATAGGGTATTATACATTATTACGATTACTTTTCTAACATTAGTAATACACATATTTATGCCAAAATGATGATTCAAAATTTCAAAGGACTTAAATATTCATATTGGTTTGATTTAACCCATTCATGCCCATGTTGTTTGTGGACAACAACGTTTTTAAACAGCTATAACTTTTGATTGAGGCAAGATTTGCTCACAAAAACAAGTAAGGCTCATTAATGTGATTATTGCCTTTAAATTGAGTATTAACAGTTACAAGGATCAGCTCTAAAACTGAAGTTATTGCAATTAGTCTGATTATATTCCGATGGAGCAGTGCTGCCAGGGACAGTTTACGTTGACGACGAAAAATGATTTTGTCATATATCTTCGTTATGGTGCAATATTATTGAAAACTGATAAAACTTATCAATTTAGACTGTCGTTGGCTACGTTTTCCACGTAATTAGACTATTGTAATTATTTTAGGAGAATTGTATTGAGCATTAGAAGGTAAAAATTGACCAGCTTCTAGCACTGCCATGGAAGCACCTATCTTTATGAAAATAGGCTTTTCGTGTTTCTTGACCAAACCGTTTTCAAGGAAAAATAGTTTTGAAACCCTACATGCACTAGAAAAAAGTTGGGCATGAAAGGGTTAAATAGGGTAAGGTGGGGCAAATCCGACCGTTGGGTAAACCCGACCCCCCTCTGTTACCGAAAAGCAGAAGCACTACGCGAACTAATATCAATGGTGTCGTGTAGAGCATCGAAAATAATCATAATGGTGGCATGACAGCATTTTATTAATCTACATTGAGATGCTCAAACGATATAAAGTGTGTTTTTACAACTTTTGATTTGACTTTTGTGCCTACAGGATATTTCTGATTGTTAAAGTGATTGCATAAAAAATATAAATGGATTTAAATTCTTTGAATAAAGTCCTACAAAGTGCGTAGATAAATTTGGTTCAACCTTTTTCATAACTTTTTTTAATTGCATCGTAATGAAAAATGACGCAGTGGGGCAAATCCGACCTCTAAATAGTGGGGTAAATCCTACCGCTTTTTTGCTAAGAAAATGTTTATTTATCAAATTGAAATATATTTTTATTGTTATTATATTATTTTTATGAAAAATGGTTCATAATTACAAACGAAAGACACAAAAACGTGATGATTATATTATTCGTAAAGCAATTGCTCCGATGCAAATGGGAATATCATTACGTGCTACTGCTCGTGATTTTAGCATTCCAAGATTGACATTGAACTCCATTTTCTTCATGTTACAATTCAATAACAGAACATTCATTGATTTATCATTGAAAAACCATAAAATTTGGGTAATATCTGCACTAAATCAATCAAAAACATAGGGGGTCGGGTTTACCCCACCATTTTTGAAAACAGCAAAGATGAACATTTTCGTTAAAAGCTTGTATCTCAAAATATTCCGAAGATCCGAATAAAATGCTATATATAGAAAGTTGCCAAGGACACTAACCTTTAATTTGGTATATGAAACGACTTGATCCGATGTAAAATGAGCATTTTACAGCCAAAACCATTTACTAGGTCGGATTTACCCCACCTTACCCTACAGTTTTTTTGGTTATCCGTAATCCATACCTACAAATTCAAGTAATTTACTGTTGTCTTCAATTGCCAAAAACTAATCTTTGGTTCTTGGATAGGATTCACTCTGACATTACGGAAACTTAATCCTGTCCAGACATGACAGCTCAATAGCTTTATCCCAACGGGAACGGAAGTTAATTATCCACAACTGTCAGACGTGCAAATTTCGTACCGGCCCAACTTAATAAACGTGCAAGGCGCAATGGAATTCGCGAATTGTAATCACCTTTCTCCACCGTCGCCGGCGTCGGCATCGTAGTCATCGTCATTTTTTTGTTGCATGATAAGAAGCAAAGAAGCCAAAGCAGTAAATGGCGCAAGTTGATCGACTTTTACGAGCCTCCATGTCTCACACCACACCATATTCTGATGTCGGTTAGCGAGCGTATCTAAATTTACATAAAAATGTCGTGATGAGCGCAAAAAAGGTTAATAAACCCCGACGGAAGCCTCAGGGAGCTATTTTTAGCAAAGTAGACAGGTGTGAATGGCGTATCTTATGAAACGAGTTTGTTTACGTAGAACCATCCAACATGATTTATGTTTGCCGGATTGATGAATAGTCACTGGAGGTAATTGGATTGATTTTATGGTTGTATTACTTTGACTCCTTTTATGCTGCACCTTATACAATGAGTTGCGCATTTGATGCCGTTATCATAATTATAATTGTGGTAACTTCGGTCACGCCAACTTGTAAGATAATAATAATTTAAATACTTCTATGGAATTTTCATAGCACACAATATCATTGCAACTTGATGCACTTGAAATACCATCCTCCGTACACCGGTGTCTATGGCTGCTCGGAACCTTCACAGAGCACTTTTACCTACTTTTAAACCAGGCAATAAATCAGTTGTAATGATCAAATATACACACTAGCTCCAGGGCCCTCCCGATCTGTGCCGAAAAATTAAAAAACCGGTTGTTCGGCCACCATCCGGGTGACTTCCAACGGGAAACTCTCACTTCTCCAATCGAAAAAAAAACATACGGGAGTCATGCCAGGGAACCCGGTATCAACCGTTGCCGATGCTGTATGCCAGTGCTTAAATACATAAAGCATTCTTATGAATTGAGTTGCACACCTTTCCGATGGTGATTTCACATGTGCGGCTCCCTTGTTTTGGGTTAGTTCGGCCTAGGAAAGTGAAGAACGCCCTGCGGACCGACCGACCGTGCATCCCGCCTGGTTGCATGTGACTTCTAATTAATATTTCCTCTCGGGAGCAAATATCAATCACAATACAAAACAACAGGCAGCGTCATCATTCCAGCACTAATTAAGTGTTCGAAGATAGAAATTCGAGATTAGAGATGATTCTCGCTTCAGATTCGGTTACGAGAGGCCGCCCTTCGAGGCTCGGCACGCATTCAATGTTGGGGTAAACGGTTAGAAGGTAGAAATCTCCTAATAGATTTTAATTCATGTTATCAACCGTGGATTTAAGGCGTATTAACATATACTTAAGATCACGCGTGTGGCTTTATTATAAAACAGTTATGTCGTTTGTTATAGAGGCGGCAGATAACAGGCAAAGGGGTGCAACAGGTTGACAGGTCATTTGTTTGGGCGGAACGCTAGCTAATGATTGGATCTTGTTGATTGAATAGAAAAAAACTGTCAAGAAAAAAATGGGATTAGTTTTGGGACTGTGAGTTCTCAGCTGTTCCATAGCAGGTCAGGTCACAATAATTTGACAGTTTCTCGAGTTATCAATAAAAATTTATCAATTGAAGTATCTCGGGAGAAACTATTAGTTTTGACTGTCCAGTGAACGAATTTAAAGTCTTCTAGTTTATGAGAAGCTTTTACTAAAATAGAATCCAGTCGATGAAATCTGCACCTAAAGCAGAGGTTTTCAACCTTTTTTGTTCCACGTACTCCTTTGCGAATATTGATATGATGTACTCCGTTCTGAAAATTGTTTACCATCATTACCCTGTCAGAAAAAATGATGTTCAATTGGATGAAAACCATAATTTTACAATCAGAAACCTGTTCCTGAGCATACTCAGTAAGCATCTCAATTCATGACACACTGAAATAATGTATAAAGACAAACATCCGACGGGAATGTCGAAATTTGTCACCCCCTATAATAGTCTCATTTAGCGCTGGGGGTGAATTCACCCCCTGTTGAAAACCACTGAGCTAGCGAGTAGAAATTTGTTGAAACTGCTGCTGCTACAACTGCTTTTAGCGATACTAGAAGAACTTCCATATCTAAAAGACATTATTAAAATCATCGAGCACTGAGTTCATAAACTCATCAGTCTTTAATCTGTTAAGCCCCCCCCCCCCCCCCCGCGGTGAAATGGTTTCAGCATGAAAAAGCATGCGGTGTTACTTGCCATTCCAAAACTACTTAACCGATTTCTTTCAAACTTTGCACACACATTCATTCAATACCTAACCCCCATGTTGAGTTGTTTAAATAAATTTACAATTAAAGGGGTCTTACTCATTTTAAATAAATATTACTATTTTTCACGAAAATTCCGCCTCTTCAAGAGTAAACACCCCCTTAAATGAAAAACAAGCTCAAAAACTCAACGTAAGGGTTAGGTATTTTTAACATAGAATGTGTATACAAAGTTTGAAAGAAATCTGTTACGTAGTTTTTGAATGGCAGATAACACCGCAAATCACGTTTTTCCAGAGACGTTCTACAAAAAACTTCGTCACCGAGTCGTTTGTCGATATTTTTGCACAGAAAAATTACAGCATGTTGTTGAAATGATACACTATAATGTAGGTAAGTTTTGATAAATTTGCTTCACACAAAGTTCTAAAAAAATTGCAAAAAAGTGTTTTTTTACGTTGAAAACATAACCCCCCCACTTAAATGTGGATCTGGAAATAAAAATTCAAAATATTTTCTTCGAAAATCAATTATCGCGGAAATCAATTTTAACAATATTTTGAATATACAGTAATGTCCAAACCGGATTTTGAAAATATAACCAAAAACGAGATATTTAAGCTGTTTCCTTCATTAAAAATATCAACCGGAATCACTGGCCCAAATCACTTAAAAATATTGTTATTTTAACTGTTTCATAGAATTTACAAAGTTTTGTTTCGATAAAATATGTGTCGGTTCTCATGGTAAAGAGGGACTAGTCTGCCTTTGCCGTAGAGACATGCTAGTAGACTCGAGCGATTCGTAGTAATGCATCCTAAGCTTGGCTCGTACCAGCAGAAGACAAAAGATTAGTCAGTAAGATTTTAAGCCTGTTTCTAATGACCTTGCCATTTCTAGTTTTCCAATCTGTATATTTCACATCCTTGGTCTCACTTGAGTGCTATGGCTACAAATTTTCATAACTTAGTTTATAATAATCAGCACAATATTGGAGGTCAAACTTCAGCAATTATGGTTATTTAATACACCTAACAAATAGTCATTTTCCGCAAAAAAAAATCAATTATATTTTACCCCTGTTTTCGCACATCAAAGCGTCTGTATGGTTTGTCGGTGAGGATTCTGTATCTGATTATTGAAAATCTGGGACTTTCTAGTTTACACTTTTACTTTTTTATTGGAGCGGATTCTAGCAAACTATCAGACACGGAGGACGGTTAGCGAGCGAACTTAGACTGTATTGTAACGTGTATAGACGGAATAATATAAACGTAATACCAAACTAACTAAACTGTATTCACGTTGTAATGTACTAACGTACTCCCGCGTTTAATCTGAAGCGAGCTGACTATAGTCTAAGTACATTATTAGTAAGTAAGTGGAGCTAGCTTAAACTGGCTTTTATAATCTGCAAATTGACGCAAACAACCCTTTTTGATATTTTATAACCATTATTTGTTAAAAAAATCATGAAATTGCTAAATTAAATCAAAATATAATGAAAATAAGGAATTTTTCGGTAAGAAATGCTTGGTCCAATATGGCGACCAAATTGTATAACCAAAATATGCATAGGTGTTTTCCCAATGTACAAATTACCCAACACTTTTTAACAGGGTTGAAATTGAGTAATTACTCAGTTTTTCACTAAATTAATAAATTACCAACAGTGATAATATAAAGATAAATTATTTTTTGCTAATTAAGACAATTTTTTGGTGTATTAAGGATCCACCATTGACGATGTTTGACCTCCAATAGGAACATTTATAGAGCATAGCAATGGATATCGATGAAAAATGTGTGTTTTATGCAAACTAATAAATGTTTTCATTTTAGAAATGGCCGGTGTTAAGTCAGATCGGATTAAGTCGTAATACATAAAAAAATGAGAAAAATGATAACACTGGATAAAGAATTTCTCAAGCTACATTCGACTTTTTCCAGATATGAAGTATGTAACCATAAACAAATATTACGGCAAAAAATAATTTCCATATAAAACGTAGAGGATGCTGCTATTCAGCTTGAGCTTGAGCTTGTGCGACCACCCCTGGCTGCTACTCCGTTATCGATCTGGACTAGCTGAAGTTGCACAGGGAATCAGTAGATAATTATGCTTCTGAGTAGCGAAACATCTTTCAATGTGCAACTCCTGGTAATCCTAAAGTGTTTATTGATCAATACCGGCGCCGGCCAGGCCCGAACGTAGATCGCGGAAGGAAAGGGAAGGAATTGTTAGTCCGATACTTGCTTTTGCTAGAGGCCGTATATACTACTGCGTACTCCACAAGTATCACGAGAGGAGGATATTTGTTAGTAAGTATAGAAGTTGGATTCTACTTCTTCTTTACCGACGCCAGAGGTGACTCCACTATCTGGACGAGATATCGATCCATCAACTCATGGACCGGGGACCAACGGCTTTACTTCCCTTCCGAAGGAAGACGTGACCAAAAATTCATTCACCTGAGAAAAATTTCAACGACCTCGGCTTAAATTGAACCCAAGCCAACTGGAATGAGTGGCGGTCACGCTTACCACTCAACCACCGGCGCCGTCAAAACGTAGAGGATGCTGCGATTCAAACTTTAAAAACCCATTTTCTCGAAATCAATATTTTGTCACTTTGTCCAAATCTTTTGTGATAAAAAAAAACTCAATATTAGCATAAAAATGACTTTTGACCATTGTGCTTATTATTACAATCTAAATTAGCTTAAATTAGTTTGAATAAATAAAACTTAATTCAATAAGAATTGGAATTTTAATGAAAGAAACGACTTAAATTTCTTGTTCTTGCTAGTATTTTTGGACCAACATAGCACGAAAATTTTTTTTTTGAATCACTCTAATACAGATGATTCAAATTAGATGGATTTTGAGGAGCTGCACCTTAAGGTTCAACTGAGACGGCCTGGAGGAGTAGCCATCTTTTAAAACGAAAAAAGTAATGTTTTTGTACATTGTTCGCCAAATGCTAATAAAAATCAATCAGTAGTATTCTATCAATGCTCCGAATACATTGATCGAGTTCCTGTAAGATTGTACAAATAATAACGAAAAAATACTTTTATCGTTTTCAAAGATGGCCGATTTCTTCTTCAAATTTTCAATTCTACCACAACGAGTACTGGAAACTTCGAGCAAATCAAATCTAACCATTTCTTGCCACTGTTTACTTCTATATACCACACAAATTCGATTTTAGTAGTGAAGTCAATCAAGTTTACCTCGCGACACGAATTGGTGATACAAAATACGTAGGGGAGAGAGGGTAACAATGAAACACATTTTTTCTACAATTTAATTTTGATGATAATACATGTTATTTGTGTAATCAAAAGTGATACATAGTGCCACTATGTTGTTAACTAACACTTATATTTTTTCCAGCTTGTAAAATTCACGGGAAATAACTTTTTTTGGATAATAAACAGTTGGTGGTAAAATGTATCAGTGTGCCCCATGGGTAGGAACTATGAAACACGATGTCGTCTATAGTGAAATATTCTACTTATAAATTTTATTCTTCTGTTTTGACGAAGAATGATCCTGACGCTTTGAATTAAAGTTACATTGAGGCGAAAATCGTTTGTTTACGAAAGAATCCACTATATCATCGCGAAACATCGAACCACCATATATGCCTATTAGCTGCAATCCTGAAATAAGAGACAATTTCTACAAAATTTGCCCAAATTTACTAATTTTGCACTATATGAGTAGTATTTACTGGAAAAATCGGAACCCATTGACATTTTGAGACAGACCACAAAAACAAAAAAAAATCACTGTTCCCCATACGCCATCGTTTCACAGTTACCCAATGGGTCTATTCATGAAAACTGTGAAATTACACAGAACCATGAGTAGTTACCAAAAAACTTCGTTCGCGGCAAATGTTGAGCATAAAATTTGCTATAAATAGCAATAGACTAAACATTTATTCAATGAATGGTAACTCATAAAGATGGAATAATGTTTATCATTGCAAATTTACTCTGGCTATCACAAAACAAACAAATATCCTTTAAAAGAGATAGAGTTATCAGATCTCTTCCAAAATATAGCAACACGTGTAAAGAATTAGAAATTGTGAAATATGAGGGAATGAGACGATTCCGATCATGCATTATGATTTTATTGCGAATGTTTCATAGTTCCTGCTGATCCACTGTTACCCTCTCTCCCCTACTTTAAATCGGATGAATGCGTCATACTTTCTAGTGTCAAAATATTGTGTTTTAGTATTCACTCATAAATTTCGATTGTTCAGATGCAAAACTGTTTTGATTAGTTTTTATTTTCTAAACGTATGCTCACGAGAAGGCATTCAGTAATTTGCATACTAATCAATGCAGGGTGATGAGGAAGTGGTGTGGTTCTTAGTGTGAGGGGAAGAATGCGAAGGAAACACCCTAACTTATTTTGGTGTGCGGAGTGGATGAATGGGTTAGAGGGCTAGTGCCGCCATCTTTCGAAACAGTTGAAGTGATTGATAACATAAACAGGAAATACGTATATTGATTATCATATTCGCCGCACAATGAATCAGCACATTGTGATAATTTCGAAAGGGTTGAATCTTACGGTAGCAAAAATAGGCTTCCACTCATAAGCGGCAATGATGCTAATATTCACAATATAATTTGTCGCAGCTTAGATATCAATTTGAGAGGAACCGAATACTCAAGTAGTACAAATCTGCATATACTTATTGTTGCAAATTGCTCAACATTTGCACGATCTGGCAAGAGAAGAGGTTTTAGATGTGACTCTCTACTCTGACGGTATTATTCATAGGTTGGCAAACTGGCTCATACGCAACGAGCTTAAGCCGTCGTTATCTGATCAAAAGTACATCATCTTTGATCAATTAAACGTCTCGCTAAATATCGTCACATATCGTAATCCCAAATCTACGAACTGGGACCCCTACGAAGAGGGCTTGGCGACTAGATGTCATGGGCCTTTTTCCATCCATTGAATCACCAAGTGACCTGAATGAGGTCTTGGATTATAATAACTCACTTATAGTAACGGTGTACCAAGAAGCTTGTTCACTTAGAGTTATGCGTGCTTTTAGAGGAATTCCTTGCAAACTTGGTTGACTTCAAAAGCTATGAGAAAAATTTGTAATCGCAGACGCAGGGATGGATCGGGGGCATTTAAGTTAACTCGCAAGGCAAACAGAAATCTCCGATCTTCTGAACAAAGTGGTTGGAAAAGTTACTGCCAAAATGTCTCAAGTCTCGACGAGACTAGTAGATTAAATAAGTTACTTTCGAAATCGAAAGATTGTCATGTCAGTTTTTTAGAACTGCTAATGGTGAATACTCATCTGATGAAGATGTTATACTCAATTGTCTTTTTGATACACACTTTTCAGGCTGTACGGAGCCATGACCGACGACTGTTCTGAGGTCTTTTCAGGTTGTCCTGATTCTTAGCCTCGTAGAATTATGACAACCGAACCGATCAAATGGGTGATTGAAAGTGTTGCTCCATATAAGTCTCAGGTAAAAGATGGAATCGTTTCAGTTCTAGTACAAAGAGAATATGAAAACCTCAAGCACATTTTGAAAACAAAGTTAATTCTTGTAGTCTTACAACAGAATACATCACTTCAGTCTACTTTCTACTTCTGCCCAAGTCAGACGTACAATCGAACCAAGTGAACAACAACTAGCAACCTCTCAATCTAGTGTGCATTGTCTCGAGAACAACATTTAATTTATTCTTGCCGTCATGAGTAAAGTTGACGAAAAAACTCTGCTCCGACCGAACACAGCGGTCGTTGACTTTAAATTCTGTTCAATACGATTGAGTTTTAATGAAGTGGAATATCTGCTGAAGGTGAAGATGCAGCTTAGGCTCAAGGAGGTTATGTATCTCCAGTATCATCATCTTCGCAATGCAGTACTCATATCATTCAACACGTTAGCCAAAGCTGAACGTTTCGTTTTGCAGAACAACTTGAAAGACGTGGCTAAAAGTGATAAAGTTGGAATTAAGATTCCCGTGTATATAGAGAAAGACAACGTAGATGTAAAGCTACATGACCTATCACCACGTACCCCTCCTGATCTAGTTGCAGAATACATGTCGCAATACGGAGAAGTAGAATCCGTTACACCTTATACGTGGAGAATTTTCTTTCCGGGTACACCTAACGGTGTTCTTGTGGTGAGGATGCGGATCGAAAGACCTATACTCTCCCATTTGACTATAAAACTTAAAACCCGCGAAGCTACTATTAATCAAACTACGTTATGCACCCATGAGGGGCAAACTCCTACGTGCAAGTATTGTAATCGGACAGTACACCACGGACAACCTTGCGCGGAAGATACAGAGGAGAATGCATCTCAACCGATTGCCAACGAATCCACGTTAAACCAACCCAAAAAAGAGTTTTCAATACCAATACCTGAACCACAAACGGTTGCAAAATTTGTGGCAGCTGTTCAGTCCATATTGACAACTGCAAAAGCAGCATCCAGCACCCTAAACACCACTGTAAGCAATATCGGCGAAGAAGATAAAAACAATGATGACGGATTTACACTGGTCACCCGTAAGGGTAGTAAGCAGGAAAGAACATCTGATCGCGAGCACCAGGACACCTTTAACGATAGAAGAGAATTAAATGATCCCCATGACGCAGTAGGCGAGCCGCGAAAGAAGGTCTCCGCTCGCAATAAAAAGCTGCGCGCTCGAGATCCCACGGGTAATCAATGATATTTGCTCTTTTATTTTTATTTTGCGCATATTGTAAACACATGAAAGATCCACGGTTCTGTTAAGCAACCGCTATGAGCCACCTGTTGCATGCATATCAGTAAGGGAAGTCTACTACCACAATGCAATGAAGCTTAAGAGTTTTTCTTGATATTGAAAGTGGTTTCGAACCAATTTTGGAAGCAGCACGAGGTCATGGTGTACCTGCATATATCACGAACGGGATACACGGAATGCTTAGCAACCGACGTCTGTGCTCATAGTAAAGACAAGTCGAGATAAGAAAACTGAGTGTCTGCGGATGTCCTCAAGGTGGTGTGCAGTCACCACTTCTATGGAACCTTGTCATCGATGGTTTAAGGAGGAAACTTAATGAGATTGGGTTTTCGACATATGGTTTCGCCGATGAGCAGCAAGCCTTATATGTTGTTGAACAATAGTGCATTCGTGTTGGGCTATCAGCAAATCCAAATAAAGTGTCAATGGTGTTTTTCGCGCAACGAAGGATTACAATTGGCTCTGAAATTATTATCGCAGATTAAGTCAAATACTTTGAGGTAATTCTTGACTCAAAACTTAATTGATCAGCTTACATCGATTTCAGAATCAAGAAAGCTTGCATGGCCTTCGGCCAATGTAGACGGACATATAGCATATCTTGAGGACTCAAACCCAAATACATTCAGTTGATCTAGACAACAATTGTTAGACCAATACTGGTACCTAGTGTGGTGGCAGAAGGGAAAAGTCACGGCAATCCAATCAAAGTTAAACCATCTTCAGAGGAAGGTCTGGATGGCGACTGGTGCGTTCACGACAACACCTACTGCTCCTCTAGGCAAATGCCCAAGAAGCGCTGGTCCGAGACGGTGTTGCTGTCTATTTTTGTGAAATGAGAATAGACCAATTTCATTCGCATGGTAGATGCTGTACCGTACTCTAAGCAGAAAATTTCGCGTACAATAAGCACTTCAACGAGAAATTTTTAGTATTAGAATTTATTTTTGTTATGAGAGTCAGGTTGCCCTAAAAGCACTCAGTTCGGCAGATATGTATGTCGAACTCAAATTGAAAGATTTAGCATTTCAAACGCTATCTATTTTTCATGGGTACCCGGTCATTTCAATATTACTTGAAATGAATGGGCGTACGAATTGACTAGAACGGGTGCTGCTAATCAATGGCGTAGCTTGCCAACTTGTGTTCAACCAAAAACTTTTCTGCAGGATGTGAGTCCGAAAATTTCAAAGCACTTTCTTGCATTTTTTTTTCAAGCACAGTTCCAGTGTTCTAGTCAAGGTACTGAATGTACATTGCAAACTCAATTATCACATGGCTACTATTCAGCGTGCTGAGTATTATTCGTATGATCTTTGTGAATCCGATTACGGCACTTCATATCATTTGATAAGTATCTGCCCTGCAGTAATGCAATTCCGATTCCGTATTCGGATATGCTATTGTTTCTAACCCAGTATGGCAAAGAACTATAGGCTTTATCAGTAGGGTTCATTATTCCTTCGGAAGCGAAGAATCCAAACTGTTTATTCTGTTATGGTTGTATTGTGTTGTCATTTTCTATTTCCCTACTTTTTCTTTTTCTCCTATCTTACCCTTCCCATTAGAAAAGAGATGAGCCGCCATAGCAAGGCACGAATCTTCGAATAATATGGGCAACGTGCCAATTGAGCAAATACATTATGATTCCTGATTCCTCAACAACGTTGCTCAAAGGAACAAAAACTGAGGGAGAGGTGTATTCCAAAAAAAATTCCTGTACGACACCATATTGGTAATGCCAATAATTTTAGCGTAATCAAAAAGATCGTTAGAAGACATTAAGCACCTCACTGTAGTTCCTAAGAATGCGAACCATTAAAACGTTCCTCAGCTGCGGTCAATTTCAAGTCCAACCTGAAATGCAGGACCCATTTCAAATATTTTTGGAGCTGACGAATTTTCCAGCATCGTTCTTTTCTGCCGTAAGACCGCTCATCGGAGTGCGCATATATTTTTTGTAAAATTATCAATAAATGTAAGATTTAAGAAAAAATTGTGTCATGGATTTATTTTTCGCAGTTTTTTTTTCAGCTCTTTCCGAAAACTGGCTATTTTTACATTTCTTATAAAAGATAAAGATCATTCTACCTTAGAACATCTATAATACTCACATCAAACGCAACCATGGCCTTCGCATTTAAACCAAACTGATCTAGCTGTCCCAAGCCATGGTTTCTTGACTTATTAGTTCCCCCTTTTTTTTACTTTTCCCACTATATAAAAATCATGATACCGAGCAACAACAATAGCAAGATAAATGACAGTTGATTGAGGTATTGTGGGGATTGCAGTAAATGCCCAGTTACCGAGTGATTTTTTGTTTGAGCCAATCCGGGATAGGTTAGGTTCGGGTTTGTTCAACCACAAGTGAATCGGGAACTGCATGACAGCGAGATCGCTATCAGCAATTAGCGCGCGAATAGTTTATCTATAGAGGAATCATTTGATGTGGAAATACTAAACATTAACCTAAAAAATTACTGTTTGAAATTTTTTTCCGCTAACTGATACAGCGGTCTATGTAGGGGTGATCTAGTATAGTAACTATCTGTAGTAGCTGTTGGCGTACCATACGTCGGTGAAAAGAGGAGAACATTCCCCAAATAACTATATCTTTCGATAACAAATGAGAACAATTTTAAGTATCCGTCAAACATTTTTACCTAACCGCTAACAAAAGTTTAGTTTTTAGTTATTTTCGAAGTACAAATAGGCCGCGACGTATGCGGAGCAAGTTACTTGTATAAATAGACAATCAAAATTAATAATTCTGGTGGTCAATTCAAGCCAAGAGAAACTTTTTCTCGAATGTCTCGTCAATGCAGGAAACATTTACATCAAGTTCTTGCCTAATGAGTTTAAGGACTTTTTTTAATATTGAATACGAGTTGAGGTCAAAATGCCAGGGTATGTTACTAAAAAAATATGATTAGAATACGTTCAGATACATTTACAGACATTTAACAGGAACTTAGACGAATACAAAAGCAACATTATTTCTATTTCGTTGCCTTACCCGACTCCTACTGTTATTGTACAACTATAAAAATTATTGAAGTTATATTTAATTTAACTAAAGTTCTAAGATTTGGCCAATAACATTTCCTTTTATGCAATGTCTTGAATTTGCCACGATCTACCCAAAACGAATAAATAAAAATAAATTAAAAAGACCGCCCCGGATTCCCCAGCGTGCACATCCAAACAAAAATCGAAGACGAACCATTAACTGACTCAACATTTATCTGATTTACCACGGTGCAGCGGTTTGATATATGGGATGTTGAAACATAAACAAAAACAACAACTTCAACCAAGCCGGCCCATTCATTGGCGCAATTTTCACGCCAGTACACGCACGTGTGTTTGCTATTGCTATTGCTCCACAATTAAATAAAGTCAGTTACGTAAAAATCACATTTCCGCCGCTGAGTCTCACGACGAAAACCCCCAACGGCGGCAACAACCGTCACCTTATTGGATGTAATCTTGATTATTCCATTAGACTTCAGCCACCACATGTAGGAATTGGCATGGCAGCAGAGCAAACAGCACCCGATGTGCGATGCGTTGTTGCGTTATCGTCCTTACCCCACTGAGCGGCGGAACATGGAGAGAAAGAGAGCAAGCGGGTGGTCACATTACTGTGGAGGAATTCGGTCGGCTGAATTGCATGCATCACGGATCTCGGCGGGAAAACGAACGCGAAAAGTTGTTAGGCGAAACGAAACGCCAAAATCCACAACAAAGGTTTGGGCTCAAATGTATATGTACCCTACCTATGCTCGCTGACCGAAACCCGGTCAATGAACGAAACTCTCACGAATGTCAAGTTGCATTTAATTTGTTTGGTGCCCACAGCCCCTCTCTTGCCAGGTTGGTTGGTTTTGGTGCAGTTTGTGCTAATTTGCAAATTGCTAAATTTGAATTTTAACTCAATTGTGCTCTGTGATGAAGTAGGTATTTGCTTTTAAACGACCGGATCCTGAGCCGGTGGATCAGGTAACAATTTACATCCGGTTTGGAGGTGAGAATCAGTCAGGTTTTAATTGGAAGCAAAAGAAGAAACTTGTGGGGAAGAACTTTAAACCTGCAGATATAATGCAACGACCACATACACAAGTTACTTGCTATTCTTCCTTGCTATTTATTCGGGAAATGTTTGTGGACACAAATTGATGTCGTTTCAGCACCATAATAGGTTCGGTACTTTAAATACATCATAGTCGTGCGTCGTAATGGAAATTATGTACACCATAGTAAAGTTACCACTTGCATCAAGTAAAATCACATATCGAAAGAATATTTGTGAATACGATCTCTTTAGGCAAAAAACGAACCTAGCTAAAACCCCATTTCAGACTCCAGGATGCTCGAACCCCTACAATGCACCATTACTTTCCAAACTCGCTCGTTTCAATTAAAAAACCTCGTTCATAGCTTGTTCCGCAGTCAAATTACAAACCGAAAAGCATGACAATCGGAAAATCTTGGTCATCCCATTACCGCGATCGGTACAAGCAGCGAACACGCACCAGAATAAAGCCAAACTTTCGACAAACAACACATTGCCCCGTTCACTGCCGCTGATCAAAAGCTGGGACCCGATTGTTATCGCCAATGAAAACGCAACATCACCTCGTCGTCGGGAAGAGGCGAACGTAAATCAACCGCCTCCCGGCTCCGCTCGGCAACGACAATAGACATGTGAAAAGAACAAGTTCCCAGTTTGTTTGGGTTACCGGCGCAGGGTGCACGACTTCGTAACACTTTTGCTGCTCTCCGGATAGCGGGTTGATACTGGGAAACTGGCGCAATTAACTGGAGCGTCGTCACTGGGTCGTTCATCAATCACGATTTTGTCCACGGCTAGCTACCAAGTCGTGTTACCTGTTGCCTAGATTTATTTGTGGCACTGTCTTTACCTTCTCGTTTGATTGCGTTGCGACGACCGAGGGAAAATTAATCTGCATCTCCGTCCGGGCCACGTACCTACAGCAGACGATCGTGGGTGCTATTTGACGTAACCAGTTTACTGCGGGGGTCGTGCCCTGACAAGAACCGAATGAACAATAGAACACCGATGTCTGCCGTCTGAAGCCTTCCTGTCTTTCACCGAGCTAAGAGGGAGAAAACCAGGCAACGTGCAGCGACTGATTATGCCGTGGGATCATCACGACGAAGAAGCGCAACGTAATCATTGTATCAAATCTATTGGAATCGAAAGACGAGGTGGAATGTGAACTGATGGTAAATATTTTTTAATAATAATTTTATTATTATTTCGCATCCAGCAGCGACGATAGTGATCGCGTTTTTTTTCTACAATGCTGCTGTTGTGTGCATGTCTAGCGGGCAGACACACCTAGTTATGGCTCGTGTATCTGGGGTAGGCCCTTGAGACCGTCGTACATATATGCAATAGCGCTGCTGGTCGGTTCGTACTTGCATAAGTATGTTAATTAATTCCTCTGCCATCAGCTGGGCAGACAGGTTACGAGGTTGCAGATGAATTGCCACCAGTAACACGCGCGCAAACAACTAGCCGTCAACGCTCACGAAACCAGTATTTATTTTCGACCCCGCGGGATTGATTTGATGCTATTCTCTTATCTATGTATCTCACCTCCGGCACTGGACTAACCAATACATTGGTGATTGCGGTTTTTTTTAGGTCAGCGGGATGGGTGTTTATTTCTCATCATCTTCTGAAGTCCCGATAATTTCTAGCAGAGCTCATTACACTAGGAAATGGCTTTTTTATTATCATAGTTTTTGTAATGTATATAAATTCTTAGATCTAAATTAATCATTACTTCTAATCAATATTTTGTCCAATCCAATGAAACCTGATGTCAAATTCTTCGATCCGCATTATTTGGCGAAGGTTTTGAACAGTTTCAGGGCTGCTTCGTGCTTCGTGCTAGGCTAGCATATGTGGGGATCTCTTTTGTAAAAATTGATGTTGACAATGAAACTTATTGAAGGAACTGCTTTTCGTAAATCTATCTTTTAAATAAGTTATTTGTGCAATTTATAGACAAAATTTGATTTTTCATATGTTATCCCACTAAAACATTACTTAAGGCCAATTGCAACGGGCCGTGATTCCGATTGTGATATTGAGTGTATAGTGCAGCTGAGGGGACGTGGAGATTTCATGATCGCGTGGGAACAAGCGTTTATATGTTCGTGCTTAAGACCGATTTACAATTGCTAAAAAAAATACCTTAATCACCGGGCCGTTTTCATGTTTGCGAGATTGTGGGCTCACGTGTGCGTAGATGATCGCAAAGGATACGAGCGTTTGTATGTTAGCGTGCTTGATCGCGTGAGCGTATTGTATGTTGTGTGTGCTAGCGTAAATGTAACTTTGTAGAATTTTTTTTATTTTGCTTATAGAGGTTTTAATCTTAACCTTTAACCTTCTTTTGGAAAAATCTCTAACCCTATGTGCGGGGTTGGGAATCGAACCCAGGTGAGCTGCACTTAATCACAGGAACGTTTTCATGTTTGCAAGATCTCGGGCATAAGTTTGCGTGTATGTTCGCAATTGAATATTCGTGTTTGTGACCAAAATTGTATTATCGAGCGTTTGTATGTTAACAGATTTGAATACGTGCGATTATATGTCACGCGCGTGTAACTTTGCGCATATAGATTTAATTCTATAACCGTGTAGATGCTGCGTGGGCTTTCGAATGTTAGCACGAACCACAATTTTAAGTGTACGGTTTAGATCTAAAAGACGGGTGTGGTCCCCCACATCACTCGAGTATCTCGAAATGGCGCTCTGAGACTTATAGTGTATACGAGTTTCTTTTGACGTAGGACTGACGTCTTTCTTTACTTTACTAGATGTCATTTCAAAATTTTCGAACCAGAAGCGTTACGTGCACTTTGAACATTAATAACTTTATTCCTACTATACGAATTGCTAATCTTGTTACACAAATCGAAAGGAAAACGATGAACGCTTGCTACGATAGCTTGTTTGCTATGTAGAACTTGTTTAAATAGTTCAAAAAAATTTTTAGTGCGTATCAACCTAAATGATAGAACCAATAAATATCTGAGACACAGCATTTCTCAATGTCAGACGTGTGTGAGACACAGAGCAGAACAATCACGTGTGTGGTAAGTGTGCCGCCCCTTGAGAAGCGGCATCGGAATAATTTGTGTGTTCAGTGCAAGTTAGTAGTGAATGCTGTTGCCAAATCATTTGCTTGTGCCGTGCTAGTTACAAATTTGCCTATTCTGAAAGTTTAGCGGTGGCGGATCGACTGGTTCCTGTTTGGAACTAACAAAGCGGTCATGTTTGAGGCTTCTACGACGTTCAAACGTAAGCTGGAGAATTTTTACTACAGGCAGTTGATTTTACCTGTCTCAAAGATACTTCATCGTCAAATGGGAGGCGCTAACATTAAAATAAAATTTATGCTAGCTAGTTAAACAATAGAACACCAATCAAAGCACATGCTGATTTTGAAAAATCATTTTCATCGTAATTTATGGTAATCGTATCTTCTATGGAATATGTTACATAATTGTATAGAATACTTCCTAGCAGATCGCGCAAAAATCTATTTGATGTTGAAAAACTAGGAGTAGGTAATGTTTGGAACATAAGCGGGGAGTTGACGTATAACAATTATATTGTGTGAAAGTTTTCTGTATAATCTTAAAAAACCCTGACCTAAATATGCTACGTTCACTGGTCGTCAAATTTAATTTTCGAATGAACCCGGTGAATCAATCTGAACGTGTAAATTTAGCCGTTTGAAAGAGATGTAAGCAGAATTTTAATAAAATGATGCACCAACGAAAAGTCCTACGTCAACTAGGACTTCCCACACCTAGTTTTTTTTAGACGAAGACTGAAGGCATGACCCTAAACTGCTAAGACCAAAGATAGGGGCTTCCGAGCGTGACAGAGTCATGATCGCGTGGGAACCGGGCGTTGATATAATGACACTTAAGGGGCCATTCTCTTTCTTTTGGGTGAAATTAAGGTAAAGCTGACAACTTTAGATATTTAACATTAAATACGGTCGAAAGATTTTTATCATTTCCCAAACATGCAATCTGTTATTAACGCCAAAAACGGCAATTCTAGGTCAATAGCATCTTCGGAGAATTTTATGGATTCAATAAGCCCTTTCCTTTGATATTATGCTTTTTCTGATTAATCTCCCTACGAGTAAGATATTTTCATAAATTTTCTTGGAAGTGATTGTATTGAAATGATGCCTTCAGCAAATTTGTTGCTCTTATTTTTTCGAATAACGTTACTGCAGACACCAAATATCTATCTTGAATACTTTAAAAGATATGGCTTGTTGTTTGTGGATTACCCTTTGTCGCTAATTTATTGTTTAATATAGTAACAATCCATTTAAATAAGCCAAATATTATTTCGATGAAACGAATTTCGTATTTCATTTTTGTATCTACAACCGCTAAAAATAAGCACCTAACAATTCCAATCTGTCTGGACGGAACTTGATTAATTATCGGTGCAAAAACTTTCATTTGCACGAACTTTCTGACTACAATTTTTCTAACTTATTACCATCGGATCGATCTAAAACCTCTCTCAGTCTATCGGAAAAGGAAAAGCGATATACATAAATCCAAGCAAGGGCGTAACACCACCACCCTCCACCCAAATAAATTAATTGGATTGAAGTTTTTTTTGAGAGTTGTCCTACTGGAGTTGTAGAGCGAGGTTCTCGGAAAGGCTCACCGTCAGAATCACACACTACAATTGCAGACGAGACAGGCAATGGCGCCCACTAAAACCTGCGAGCGTAGAGGCTTCGCGATCGCGTGTATCACCGCGAAGGGTTCGAGCGTTTGTACGTTAACGTGTTCAATTGCGTGTGCGTTTGTATGTCGCGTGTGCTAACGTGTATGTAACGTGTTTTTGGATGACCGCGCGCGGACCGCGAATCTAATACTTATTTTTTGGTGTACAGCTTAGATGCTAGAAGAAAGTGAGATCTTCCATATCACTACAGTTCCCGGTCATGTCGCCAAGGAAGGTGTTGTCTAGTAGATATGAGCTTTATTTAATTTGTTCTACTGAATGTATGGACCTAAGTTGCTAGCACGGAGGATACTAGTTACCGGGGAAACGCGAATAACTTTTAAAAGGGCAAAATTTCACGAATTTTTTGTTTTTGTTGGAGCAAAATTCCAAATATCTCTACAACAATCGCACTTTGGAAGATTTTTCTTAAATGCATTTTGATTTGAAATGACGCTTAGAATCATATTCTGTACTAAAATTACAGTTTTGTATGTTAATTAGTATGAAATTTATAAGACATGTGTAAAGTTATCGTTACACATCAAGCACAGTGACCGAATTTTCAGTAATCTGGGCCGGAATATTGAAAAGTCAGTGATTGTACTGTCAATTTGACAATTAAATTCAGAATTTTTAGCAAAAAGTATCTGTCAAATGATTGAAATTAAATTGCTGAATTTTCAGCACTTTCATTCGCTGAAAACCCAAAATTTTGGTGCGATGAAAAACCGATAAGCCGAAAAGTTCTGCATCATGCAATAACATTCAAAATGTTTCTTTTCTTTTAGATTTTTGTTGACAAAATATAAAAAAATTAAAGAAATAGATTTTTTGCCATAAATACCATAAATTTTCATTTTTGTGAAAAATGACAAATTTTTTTCAGTGCACATTTGTTTTTGTGCATCAGTATTCATTCCCTGTAATTCGTTCTTAGATAGTTTTGTTTGAATAAAATACGTTTCTCGAACAATTATTTTTCGAAAATGCTTAACGTAGAAACATTTACGCCCTTTTTAAAAATGGTCTTAAGTCGAAATTATATTATTGAGTTGAAAATGTTTAGTCTTGCATGCCGGTGAAACGAGTAAAGTTTCGTCGGAATCTATCATATCAAAAGATATGAAGTTTTGTAAACGAATTCACAAAGATCGCACGAATAATACTCAGCACGCTGAATAGCAGCCATGCGATAATTGAGTTTGCAATGTCCAGTCAGTGCTCTAACCAGAATACTGTAATTGTGTTTGAAAAAATACAACAAATTCCTAATAGTTCCGTCTCTACACATACTAAGCCAGGGTACCGGGATTTTGGGGGCCCCTAACATAGGATGAGTATAAAATTCTAAGAGGACATATCCCAAAAAGATAGTTATACTCAATTGTTTATAACACTTTAGCGTGTGGGTAACAATAGATCGGTAGCAGCTCGGAATCACACATTGTACCGTATCCCATGTGAACAAGATGCTTACAGAGTAACAGACAACCAAGCGGAGTGATGGGGGCGGTAGAAAACGAGCATGGTACAGAACCGATTCAAACGTCAATCCAACCTTTCGATTCAAGTTTCAATTTATTTTGAGGCACCGAACAGGAGCGGCAACCAGAGTACGCTGTTAGAACCTGCGCAAGAAAGCTGTACAGGAAGTGGAAGCAGAATATGTCGAAATTGGCTACAAAATCCTTATATGGCAAACGATCCGCAGATGTGTGAAATATTTAGATGTTCATCAGAGCTAAGACTGTCAACGGACAAATCTATAGTTATTTTCGTAAAATCACAAACGCGTTAAAAATCCACCTGTGATTTAAAGTGTCTACACAAATCGAGCCAACCTTTACTCTAAATCTGATTAAAATAATCATTTTATTTGTTCGATTGGTCCTAATATTTTTGCCAAGAAATATTTCTCATATCTTAAAATATACTATTGTGTTTTCTAATTCGACTCTTTAGCGTGACTGGAATTTAGATTAATTGTACCGTTTACATTTATATTTATAGATGTTTCGTTATGAAAGCATTTTCAAACGAATTTTATGTAACGATTAAGGTAATGAACATTTGTGTCAAAGAGGCAGAGATACCGTAGTTAGTAAATCGATTGCCTTGTACGTAGCTGACCTGGGTTTGATTCCCAAACCCCGCACATAGGGTTAGAGATTTTTCTAAAGAAATTTTTCTAACCCGAATAAACAGACGACACTAAGGTTAAAACCTCTATAATCAAAAAATTAAAAAATATTTGTACTTTTGAACGGTAAAAATACTAATTCTTGTTATTATTCTAATTTATTTTATGAAGTTTTTTCGGCGTGGAGCTACAGCCATTTCGAAATCCAAATTTTTTGAATAGGTAGGCTGTTATTATTACTTAAAGTGTGCGTGTTGGCTTTATACGCCTCCCGAACCAGTCACAATAAACGAGTGCATAAAACTTCTTTCGGAATAAATAACAAAAATCTACCTTGCCAACAATTCATGCAAAACAAGACAATATTTCACGGAATCGTTAGTACTATTACTGCAGCAAAGAATGCTAACATCGAAAATAAACGAATCTAAAAGCGACTCGTGTGCTTAGACTCAACATATTGTTGATTGATTTCAAAGGCTGCAATAAGAAGTGGGATATTGATTGGTAGACAGACTGTAGCTTATTCCAAAGTGATTTCCAACTTTACTTTGTCTAATTTCATCATATCAGAAACATCAAGAAGTTAAGAACAACACTAAACGAAACAATGTAACTATTGTGAGTCTCGTAGTCTAAGTTCTGATATACAAACGTTTCGAGGCATTCTCATGTATTGTCATAGCTAATGTCAGAAAGGTTATAGTGATGTAGTAAAATGGATCCTCCGCATTGTTGTGGTTTGTATCGAGCTTTTCACCTTAAAAAGAACATTTATTAGCTAGATATAAGTTAAAAAGACTCAAATAATCTATCGAAAATACAACAGAAACACGGTCAAAATTCCATATTTTGACAGCTACGTGTCGATTAAAAAGTGTAGTATTTAAGTGATGGTCTTCTAAATTACCAATGCTTGTCTAAATATTAAGGGGTTATATATAAATTTTTGGCGAAAAAGTGAGCTGAATTCGTGATTTTTTTAAAGCGCTTTATGCAATTTTTTTAAAAGCAAAAGAGATCGTTAGTAGTGCTATCGAAGTTCGAAAAAGCTACAGTTGAATTAATATTGAAGGTTGTAGAAGTTATGGCCCATCCCTCGAACCTTTTTTTGGAGAGGTTTGCGGTGAACGCTTTTCAAGCCGCTCAACTGAAATCAAAAAAGTAAAAAGATTATTAAAGAAAAATGTATTGTAGTGTACTTGAACGGATCGGTTTCCCAATAAAAAAATGTTTCCTGCAAAAAAACATGTTAACCAAAAATTTGAGTTTTGTGGTGTTCAAAATTTTAAACAAAAATTTATGGCAAAACATCAAAAAAATTGGATGAAAAAGGAACCGTTGAAGTACACGAAAATGTAAATACAAACAATTAAAAAAAATCATGAAAAACGGATGAATAGTTTTTGAGATATCACGTTCACCGCAACGGTACTTTTGAAACCACTTTGCTCCAAGATAATTTCGTTTTAAGTTTTGTGTTAACTTCATACGCGGAAGAACCAGCGCGCTGCGAACGGCTGTAGTTTTAAATCTAATGCTCCGATCTGGATGAAATTTCGCACAAATATTTTCAAAAGTATGTACTTTCAGTATATTCAATGATATTTTTTCGATTTTTTGAGTTCCAACTTTGTATGTAACCGCTTAACGAAGACTGATAGCTACTGACATTGAATACCCTCAACATGCGAAAACTAGTATTCCAGAAATAAGAAACAGCAACGCGCCTCGTTTTAGGTTACACATAATTATGGAGTATGTACGAAGAAGTAGTTTGGATAATGTTCAATAATGGACATTTAACCTGCGAGATAAATTTCACTTTTTTCTTTAACGTTTAGAAAATTGTTCTTTTTTTCATCAAAATTTATTGAAATTTGGTATAAGTCCTAGGAAATTTTGTTTACTTTAATAAATTATATTCATTTCTCATTTCAGTTAACTACGAGAGGCCCTGCATTTGATAAAGTAGGACGATGTTTCACGTGCAGTAGCCGACGAGATCCGCCATTTTGAAGCCGGTATTTTGAATTTTCGAAAAAAAGCATTTTCTAATTATCGATAAATAACGAATAAAAGATCAAAAGTAGAAGTTTATATGTCTTTTCGTTTTTCCACAAAAAATCTCAAATATTGCTTGATTTTCCGCCGAATCCAGGGGAAAGTCCCCTTAACTGATAGTCCAAAAATGAAGACACCATTGCTCAACAACACATAAGGCTTGCTACATCAAATCAGAAAGTGTGTTAATGCAAATACCGGTGCTCATTATATGATAATCTTCGACGAAAGGATACGTTGGCAACCCAAGCTCATTAAGTTCCCTCAACAAGCCATCGGCGACAAGGTTCCGTAGAAGTGGTGACAGCACACCACCTTGAGGACATCCGCTGATACTCGGTTTCCTTATCCCTACTTGTCTTAACTATGAGCACGGATGTCGGTTGCTAAGTATTGCGTGTATCCCGTTCGTGATATTTGAAGGTACTCCGTGACCTGCTTCCAAAATGGATTTGGAAAAAACATTAAAAAAGATGAAAAAAAGATTGAAAAGACCTGGAAAAAATTGGTGTTTTCCATTGTTTAAGCGTGGTTTTGTGTTCTATTTGACCAGACCTTTAAACATTAACAGATCACGTGGAAAATACATTCATTTTTTTTATTTTGAGGTACCTTGTTATGTGTGGGAGCCCATTTTTGCCTCAGTACGATAAAGCCTTCTTGAAACCTTCATAAGGCGATGACTAATATATCGAACAATATACATATACTGTGATTAAAAAAATGTCACGATCTGTCAATATTCGCAAGTGTGCATGAACGAGGCATTTCTCATGAATATTTTATGACGTAATGCTGCGTTTGCACTTACTTTAGTCCCTATAGCCCTCGGCGTGGAGCTAAAGCTTGACTTAGATAGGAGTCGCCTTCAACGATACGAGAGCAGGAATCCAGTGGCTTAGGAACTCCAACCAGTCGGATACAACACGGCCTCTACGCTGGTTTTGTCCAGAGAAAGATAATAGACTGTTATCAACCTCTAAGTGGCCACGTGTCACTAACAACTGTTATGCAAAATGAGACTTTCTGCATGGATAAGTTCTTTAAATGGTATCAGTACTGAGAATCTAACATGATGGCTCTGGATAAAGACGACTTCCACAAGTCTCCATTTTAACATTTTACTGTATCGATTTTGTTGGCAAATTTGAGACTAAGAGAAACGAAAGCAATGAAATTGAAAGACGGATAGGTATTCTAGAGCGAATCAGTTATAAACTTAGAACGGAAAGCTAGAACTAGGCAGGCTCATATGGGCATGATCGAAAGGAAATGTGAAGAATTCTTTGCCTTCTGCAGAGTAGGAGTTGGGCGTTGCACCCAAGTCTACCGCATGGTCTATGGTAGAACATAACTCATCATCATGTTTTACCACCGACGCCGGCAAAAAATTCTTCACAAAGCCTCGCCTAGAACGACCATGCGATCATTCTTCTCCCTTTCTGCTAGCATCACTTTGAACATTTTAGTGTTCCCTCTTGGGAAGACAAAAGTCAGCAATTGTGGTATTCGGTTAGAGCACACCATTGCCCAACAGAACCAGAAAACAGCAAAAGTCAAATAAATTTGTTCGGCTGCTAGACCGAATGTAGTCCATATTTAGAGCAGATGCTTCTGATGAGACTAAGAACCTACCTAATTGAGTTTTCAAGGCAAAAGTTTCTGGACAGTCAGATTACTATTAACTAAAGATTAAAAAAAATTATTATGATGACGAAGGTCAGGCTCAAATTCGTAGGTGCTCCATTCAGGTTATCTCGAAAAAAAATTTGTGTTTGGAAGTTTCCAGTTTTGCTCGGATTATTGAAACCAGCCGTGTCTATAGGAAAAATTTGACCATTTATCAATTTCTAGTGGCATTCCTCTTATACCCAATACTTGCACTAAACGTGGCTGAAAATTTGATGGACATTTCAAGGGGCTATTCTCGAAATTACTATTAATGGATATAAATTTGGACCATATTAGTATAGGTTCGGAGATTTCAATAAGGACGATCCCGAAAAGTCATATCAACCGAGCTACAAATCTCGTGGTTCTAGGTTTCGAACCTTCATATATATATACTTTCAATGGGAAGCGCGAAAGTAATTGATACTAATACATCCCCTTTTGAAATTATTCAACGTAAATATTATTCCAACATCCGCCTGGGTAACGAAAACTAAACTTTGTTTACATTGAAATAAACTGAAATCAGTCCAAAAATTCACCCGTCGAAAAGCAATCAACAGCATAGATGTAAACACGTATGGAAAAATTCCAAAACCAACGAGTGACCATGAAAAGGCAAAATCAATGGTTCTCTCCTGGAACTGCTCACACGTTCAAGGTCAGCTGCCAGTTTAATTACTCTCCAGAAGTGAGTACAAATGAAAACACCATCCAGTTAGGTTTCAACGTACGACTCTGTACGTTTGAATCATACCGAACTTCATGCCAACCGTGGTTACGCGGTACGCATGCCCGGACTCGAAACTTCCCCTCGCATAGTGGAGCTTTTCCGAATTGAATGACGTCACCGTCTGACTATAGCCAGTGCCAAAGTAACCGGTCCATCCATGTGAGATTCCGGAGAGAAAATACTGTACTGTACTGTTTACACAGCAGAGAGATAGAGAGAAGAAGGGAGAAAGCAACCCAAACAGGAAACTAAAAGTTTGACTTCTGGAGACGGGTGTGACGTCACGCTCGCAGTCCACCAGCCATAACCTATCCATATCGATTTTCATGCTGGGCATCACGAACTGAAACAAAGCCAGAGCCTGAGGCATGACATGGTTGGTAAATGTGTATATTGATTTGAATTGAAATTTCAAAGTTCGATATTTTTCGGAAACCGATCGCGGTGGATAAAAATTAAAAATGAAAGTAGCAGAACTATTGATTTCGTAGCGGGGTGCACAACAGAAAGAAAGGCATGCATATTCGTCACGTGACTATGCAGTAGGTATTCGTGGCTATTTTTAGATCCAGAAGCAAAATAAGCGATGTCACTGGCGCCAGGTGGTCTGCCGAATGGCGAAACCTATTTAGGTATGCTAAGCACACGGGACAAAGGTTGTACATGGAGTGTATTGATTGGAATATGAAACTGGACTACCGAAGAAGAGGAACCTGTTGAGTGGTGATGTAGTCAATTAAATGGTACGTGTGAAGTATAATTTTAGGTATAAATAAGATAAATTGTAGACATTAACGCTGACATACTCTAAATCTAAACACTTAAATTTTCGTTAGGAAACTAATTCAACTTCTTCCAAGGACTATTCAACATGAAGAATTTTAAAAAGTCTATTTAATCAGATCGGTTGTTTTGTTTAAAAGGTTCCAAAAGTGCCAAAAAGACAAAAAAAAATTTCATCAATCGGTTTTTGCTTAATAATTTTTTCCACAAACATCAGATCGTAACGCAGTCTTCGAAACTTCATTTTTTGATAAATTTCCTGTGGAAACGACATATCGATTCATTTTAGGAGCCAACGTGCGACTCCTGGAGGAATTATATTATGAAAGTAAATACAGGACGCAAAAACCAATCACCGATCGAACTAAGAATTTGCACAGTTCTACTAGAAACTGAATAGTACCCAAAAAGTTGCTCGAAGCAACAAGTTTTTTATTTTAATTTGATGGTGTGCCACTCTATTGGCCACTCAAAAATCGTGTTTCTCTTGAATGTCAGTCTGATGCTTAAGTTCAGTGTCAGATTCTGATGACACAAATTTGAACAGCAACCTATATTACACTAGGATTTATGCAATTGTTCCACAAGTAGTTGTATAATTCCGCCAGATTTTACTGAGTGTGAAAATAAAACGCCATCACCGAAGTCAAAAACTATGCGAAAGATCGAACAAACGGTGATTTTCAAGTCGAAAACTTCTCAAGCAGCTTAAATAACCAAAAAGACATCCGAATTAAACTGATGCCTACACCTACAACTGCTTGCTGAAACTTCAACTTGTCCACGTTAGCTGAGATCGCTGCCGGATATTCGAAGACGTCTTTGTTTTCCGATGTTACAATTGCTCCGAATATGACCACAAAGCACACGCCTGCTCCAAGCCAGTACGTTGCACAGTGGCTGGAGGCTGGCCAAAACCTCAAAAATTTATTTTTGAAATATTGAAATTTTATATTTTTCCTAAATTTCTCATGTATTGAATGGTGTATATTCAAAATTTTATGATTATTGGATAAGAACACGATTTTTAACATGAGTTTAAACGTAGCAAAGTCCGGACTTTTTAATGATTTTCATTTCCGAAACCACCATTACTCTGTTCACTTCAAATGCATGTTACTCTTTTGATTTTAGTCCGATTTTAGCACAACTGGTTTCATTGTGTAGAGGAACGAAAGAACTTGGTTAGTGAGTAAAATACATTTGGTAACTTTGCTTGGAACTATGACTTTTTAGTTTAAATATGTTTGAGGTGGTCAGATCAAAAATACTTTTTTCACTAATGTATTCTGTACAAATTTCGGAATCATTTCGGAATGGTCACATAGTATACATTCTATGGGAAATAACCTCTACTTTTCGTATATCATGGTCTCCTTCTGCGTCTAGGTGCGCAAAAAGGTTTAAGGAGATTTTGAAGCTTTGTTGCTGATATGGAGGCGCATGGTGTTTTGTGTAAAATAGTTAGACAATATGCAGTAAACCAACACGTTATATAATGGATTTAAAGTAGTGTTTTTCATTTTGTATGATATTGCTGACATTGGTGAACAGTAACGGAAAATCTATCATGAAAACGGGATCATAGTTATAAGAAAGGTTCAATGACACTGTATGGAAAAATGCATTTAATATTTTACGACTTTTGACATCAAAAATGAGCTCAGCACCCCAAAATTAGCTTAAATTGTGATTTTCAGCCAAATTAGGTAACATTTAAGGTTTTGTCCGACTTTTGTTTGAAGATCCGCCACTGTGCGTTGCCCAAAATGTGCGGAAGGCTACAAAGCCAATGACTGCGATGCCGCTGACGTGAACTGTGTGTATGTGTGTGTGAGTTTTTTTAGAGAGCAGTAAAAAAAATTAAGAAAACCGTGAGACAGGGAAAGTGTACAAAAACCTCAATGTCTCAGGGAACGGGTTTGCCATCACCCGACCCGCTAAGAAACCACTGCTCTTGGCCAGAACCTGATTCCTTCCCGGCACTACCTTACGGCATTACTTCGGGGAGGGGTTTTTATGTGCATAGCACACACTCTAATTCAACTACTTAGTAGTTCGTTTCTTCCGCAGGGTTACAGCGCCTTTCCTCGACACACCACCAGTTCTCCACCATCCACACAGACTGGCAATTTCTGCATGGCAGTCGGAAAGCTGGCTGTGAGTCTAGACTTAGTGTTCCTCCCCTACGAAGACAATCTGGGTGGCAAACTTTAGATAGACTAGTTCACCGAGCCCTTGGACTCCTTTATGCCATTCAGCACCACGACTCGGCTCCCTTGTGCCAGTTAGCACCGCAACTCCCTTCTCGTACAATTCAGCGCCATTTACTTGTTGAGCTCCCGACTTGTTCGCGAACTACTCTGTCTAGTCCCCGACGGTAGACTTAGCCTACTAGAGTTTCCCGGCGAGAGAAGTTCTCTCGAAGCCGAGCCAGCCAGCCAGGTGTCGAGGTCAGTTCGGCGATTCCGGTGGAGCAGGGCGTCCGGTTCGCTGGTGCCCCGATAACCCGCGACTGGTGGTGTTTCTTCGCGGTCTACTCAGTCTAGTCCCCGGCGGTGAATCTAGCTTGCGCCGACGAAGAATTCCCCGACGAAGGAAGTTCTCCCGATACCGATTCTTCTTTGGTTTTAGCACCACAATTTCTTGAGCCCTTTGGCTTCCTCTCGTTCCGTTTCGCTCTACTTTCCCGATGAGCCATTCAGCTCCCGCCCTCACTTGTTCACGAACTACTCGGTCTAGTCCCCAACAATGGATCTACCTGTTCTCCTGAAACCGAGCGGTAGATTTCTCCTGATACCGATGTTCGTTTCTGTGAGCCATTTAGCTCCCCGCGTCGCACAGTGGCGGGTCTTCAAACAAAAGTCGGACAAAACCTCAAATGTTACCAAAATTGGCTGAAAATCACAATTTAAGCTAATTTTGAGGTGCTGAGCTCATTTTTGATGTCAAAAGTCGTAAAATATTAAATGCATTTTTCCATACAGTGTCATTGAACCTTTCTTATAACTATGATTCCGTTTTCATGATAGATTTTTCGTTACTGTTCACCAATGTCAGCAATATCATAAAAAATTAAGAACACTACTTTAAATCCATTGTATAACGTGTTGGTTTACTGTAGATTGTCTAACTATTTTACACAAAACACCATGCGCCTCCATATCAGCAACAAAGCTTCAAAATCTCCTTAAAACTTTTTGCGCACCTAGGCGCAGAACGAGACCATGATATTCGAAAAGTAGAGGTTATTTCCCATAGAATGTATACTATGTGACCGTTCCGAAATGTTTCCGAAATTTGTACAGAATACATTAGTGAAAAAAGTATTTTTGATCTGACCACCTCAAACATATTTAAACTAAAAAGTCATAGTTCCAAGCAAATTTACCAAATGTATTTTATTCACTAACCAACTACTTTCGTTCTTCTACACAATGAGGCTAGTTGTGCTAAAATCGGACCAAAATCAAAAGAGCAAAATGCATATGAAGTGAACAGAGCAATGGTGGTTTCGGAAATGAAAATCATTAAAAAATCCGGACTTTGCTACGTTTAAACTCTTGTTAAAAATCTTGTTCTTATCCAATGACCATAAAATTTTGAATATACATCATTCAATACATGAGAAATTTGGGAAAAATATAAAATATAAATATTTCAAAAATAAATTTTTGAGGTTTTGGCCAGCCTCCAGCCACTGTGCGTCGTCCCGATCTACTCGATCTAGTCCCCGGCGGTGGATCTAGCCTACTCAACGGGCCATCCAGTAGATGCTGAGGTCTATCCGGCGATTCCGGGTGGAGCGTAACTTCCGGTTCATCAGCGCCCCAATGCTCGCTGTGCGACGCGGTCTAGTCGGTCTAATCCCCGGTGGTGGATCTAGCCTACTCGCGAGTTACCCGGTAGGGTGTCGAGATCGGTTCGGCGATTCCGGTGAAACTTGACGTCCGGTTCACTCACAGGCGCCCCGACGACCCAAACTCGGTGCTACGTCACGTACTACTCAACTGGTCCCCGGCGGTGGATCTAATCTACACAGTCTGAGAGTTCCCCGGTGGCGGAATTTCTCTCGAAACCCAATTTGTGGTTTCTTGTTGGTCCCTTCGCTACATCCTCTGCAGGTTGGAGAGTATGCTCGTGACCACGCTGTTGACAGCGTCCCAGGTATGTTCGTCACGGCACATCTCTTCGACGATATTGTCCACTGTCATGCCAGGTATACCCCTACGAGCTTCTTCGAACCTAGGGCATTCACGTGTTCCGGTGTCTCCTGCACAGTCGCACACTCCGGGCAAAGGGGTGACGAAGCATGTCCAAACCGATGCAAGTACTTCCAGAAGTGTGTGTGTGCCACTGAGAAAACGAACATGAGTCACGCTGCGTGGAGTTTGGATTGCGCCTGAAGTTTGCTAAATCGAGAACAGAGGTTCGTAGCAATTACACGCAATTATGGAGTTGTCCGGAAAGGAAACCAGTGCCAACCCTGGTTTTCCAGGTAAAAAATGAGGATTGATTACATGCAAGAGTCAGTAACTAGGGCAGCAATTACATCGAGAGAAACCTCACAATTAAAGACGTTGCAGTACACCCTCGCCAACCTACCTGTACCACCAACCTAACCGATCTCGGGAAATCATTTTGAAACTTGTGCCAACTCTGGTTCGGTTGGTAAAAATAAAGAGTGTATATATATTCCCAAAGCTAGGTTTGACGCTACACACACTCTGAAAGAGTATACCCATTTGCAGACACAATCTTCTACTGTTTCAAATGATCACGTCAACGGTATCTGGCTATATTGCCATAGCGTACGTGGTTTGCGAACCAAAATTTATGGTGTTTTTCTGTCTATACGTGACTGCAACTTCGATGTCCTTATTACGACAGAATCTGGTCCTGATGATCGCATCGAGACTCTTCAATTTTTCGGTAGTCCTATAATGTATTCGGTTGTGATAGGAACAAAAACAACAGTGCGAAATTCACCTTGGGAGGTGTTCAGTCAATATCACCTACGGGATTAATTTGGAACAAATTTGCGTATCTGCATCCATCAATGGACGTAAGCCTTTTCTTTGTGCAATATATATTCCCACAGATAACAGTAGAGATGTCTGTATGATTGAGTCACATATTGCATAAGAGCGTGAGCTTTGTGACAAGGGATCAATTGAAGACACTGTCTTGGTTTGCGGAGATTACAATCAACCACGCTTGAGTTGGTTATCGCATGACAACATCATTCAAGTTGAAATTGCTGCCCTAGTTACAGACTCTTATATATCGGCTCCATTTACCAATTGATCAGGTTACCGCAGGGCAGTAATCTGGGCCCACTGCTTTTCTCACTGCCTTTTAACGATGTACCTGTAGGGTTAGGTTCCGTTTGCAAGCTCATATTTGCCGACGATCTTAAGCTGTACTTAGTCATCCAGTCAGTCGAGAACTGTCGCCGGCTGCCACCAGGATTTGATCGCTTCGTGAAGTAGTGTCGAATGAATCAGCTCAGTGATGACGTTGCATAGGAAGAACGAACCGTTAATCTTCGATTACAGTAACGATGAAGTTGCGCTACAGAGAGTTAATGAAGTCTTGACCACAAACTCACCTTCTGATGATTTCGAAAGGTTTGTATCATGCTGTGGCCGAAATGGGTTTCCCCTTATAATCGGCAGTGATGCAGATGCCCACCACATAATTTTGAGCAGCTCAGATATCAATTTGAGAGGCGCCGAATTGATGTAATACTTAAGTAGTGCAAACCTGCACATCTGTAGGAAATCACCCAACATGTGCCCGAGCTGGCAGAGAAGAGGTGTTAGGTGTAATTCTTTGCTCTGGCGGTATTACGCATGACTTGGTAAATTGGCTCGTACCAAACGAGCTCGAACCGTCGTTATCTGATCATAAGTACATCGTCCTTGATCACTTAAACGTCTCGCTAGATATCCCAAATCTACGAACTGGAATCTCTACGAAGAGTGCTTGGCGTCTAGGTGTCATGGATATTTTCTGATGATTGAATCTCTAAGTGACTAGAGAAACACCATGGTGGAATACCGAACTTGTTCGACTTAAAAAAATATGTAGAAGAGCTTGGCTCGCAAAGCATACAGAAATACTCTTCGATCCTCAGAGCAAAGTGGTTGAAAAAGCCTCTGCACAAATGTCTCAAGTCTCAACGAGACTAGTAGATGAAATAAGTTACTTTCATGTTAGTTCCATTGGAACTGCTAGTGGTGAATAGTCGTCTAACGAAGATGTAGTAATCAACTGTCTTTTTGACACACAATTTCCGCACTATACAGAGCCACCACCAACGACTGCCCCTGAGTTCTTTTCGGGTAGTTCCGATTCTTGGGCATTTGCCCATAGAATTGTGACAACCGAATCGCAAGTTTTGCTCCGTATAAGTCTCCGGGAAAAGATTAAATCATTCCAGTTCTACTTCAAACAGGATATGAAGACTTCAAGCATATTTTGAAAAAGGTCTTACTTGTAGTCTTGCTACAGGTAACATTCCATCAGTGTGGCGGGAAATAACTGTATAATTTATTCCTAAAGGTGGCAACGCCACTTATTAGGAGGCAAAAAGCTTTAGACCGATTAGTCTGACTCCCTTCCTTCTCTAATCAGTGAAATGTTTAATCGACCACTACATTCGGAATGTTAGCTAGGGCGAGTACCCGTTGCATGTAATGCAACATGCATATCAGTGGGGGAAGTCCACTACCACCCTGTTACACAATGTTCTCTACAACACTGAAAAGGCGAGGTCATGGAGTGTCTTCATGTATCACGAACTGGATACACGCAATGCTTAGGAACCGACATCTGTGCTCATCGTTAAGACAAGTAGAGATATGAAAATTGAGTGTCTGCGGATGTCCCCAAGGTGGTATGCTGTCACCACTTCTATGGAACCTTGTCGCCGATGGCTTATCGAAGAAACTTAACGAGTTTGAGTTTCCGACATATGGTTTCGCCGATGATTATCATATAATGATCACCGATATTTGTATTAACACACTTTTTTATTTGAACCAACAAGCCTTATGTGTTGTTGAGCAATGGTGTCATGTTGAACTATCAGTTAATTCAAATTAAACATTAATGGTGTTTCTCAGTCAACGAAGGAATACAACTGGAGCTCGTCTGTTGCAGTTCTTTGATACTGAAGTTATTGTCGCAGATCAAGTTAAGTACGTTGGGGCAATTCTTCGGGTGCCATGTTTGGTGGCTATAAGTAGAAGTCATGATAATCCAATTCAAGTTAATCCATCTTCAGAGGATGGTCTTGATGGCAACACCTACTGCTGCTCAAGAAGAACTCTTGAACATAAAACTACTATATGTGGTTGTGAAACAAGAAGCACTTTCTTGAGCATACCGTCTTAAGGTTACTGGGACAGTAACCCAGCGACAACTTGAAGAATACGTAGTTTGTTATACTGACGATTCTCTGTTGGAGGGCCGAGCTGGTGTCTATTGTCGTGAAATGAGATTAAACCAATCTCATTCGCTTGGTAGACACAGTACCGTATTCCAAGCAGAGATCTTCGCGATTCTGTGGGGCGTACAATCGGCACTTCAACAGATAATTTACCGTAAAAAATCTTTTTTTGCTCTGTCAGTCAGGCTACCCTGAAGGCACTTAATTCGACAGATTCGAGATCGAAATTAATAATCGCATGTCGAACTCAAATCAAGGAATTTAGCATTTCAAATGGGTTCTCGGTCATTCTGGTATTACTGGAAATGAAAGGGTGGACGAATTGGCTATAGCTAGAGCTTCGTTGGTCCAGAACCAGTTCTACCAATGTCAATAATTTGCATATACCACAAGATACGTTCCTGGGCTGCATCCAAACATGCCAACCATGGACGTAGCTTGCAAACTCGTCTTCAAACAAAGACTTCTCTTCCGGATGAGAGTCCGAAAATGTCAAAGAATTTGCTGCATTTTTTCAAGCATAATTGTAGTATTCTAGTCACGGCACTCACTGGATATTGCAAACTTAGTTATTACATGGCTACTATTCAATGTGCGGAGTGTTATTCGTGTGATCTTTGTGAATCCGATTACGGAACCTAGTATCATTTGATAATGCAGTAATGCAATTGCCCATCCCGATTTTTGATTCTCCATACATAGATGAACCTATGTACAGAGAGCTGAAACTCAATGATATGCTATTGTTCCTAACCCAGTGCACAGTGGAGCCGGGCCGGCCAAACCTCTAAAATTTCTTGTCGATTTTCATACCTTTTATATTTTTTTCTAAATGCACATTACCTAAAGCTGTATTCGCCGAATTTTTGAGTCAATCGATTGAAAAATATAAGTGCTACATTTTTTTGAACCGTACAAGGACTTGAAAATCTGCAAGAATTTGAGTGACAAAAAGTTTTTGTTCATTCTAATTCATCTCGCTCCAATAGGTACTACAACGATAATTTTACAACACATACAGACGTTTCTAATAGAAAATCATCTCAGAAATTCAATGGTGTATTTCGATTTGAGAAATAATGAGTATTTAAAAAGTTACCAATAAAATCATTATAACTATGTTCTTTAACGCGGACTTATTTACATTCAGAGTGTGATCTCTTTATCGGTCAAACCGTGTTGAAGGATCTCATCTAGTACAACTGACGTAGAATTTTATCTTGTTTTCAAAAATCATAGTGCCATCTTGCGCCGTTTTGCGCCGAAGGTTGATATTTGGACATTTGTAAAATTAGTTTTTTCATGGAGACGCATGGTATTTTTTGATTTCATGAAGTTTTGCATTATTATTCACCGGTGGATTTCTTTTCTGAACACTGCTTGTAAATTCAGGGTTTGGGGCGATTTCCTTGATACAAATATAAGTATGCCTTAACCGTCTTGCAACTATGACTCTTGTTTCTACATTTTCACAGTTATCTGCAGTATAGAAAAATTCAAATAAATACAAGCCAACGAGGCAAACTAACTGTAACTATTATTATATCTTTCCATGAATCCTATCTCTTTGGAAGGTATTGGTCGTTAACTTTACTGGTGACCGATGTAAAGTAAACACGTGAGTGTGAGAAGTGTTCTTTTTTACCCGATTTTTAGTTATTGAGCAGTAATGCAACATTTATTTTCAAGTGCAAACTCCCTATCACAATCAACAATCAAATTCAAACTCTCCCTCAATAATTCACTTACAAATTGGTGAGAGTTTCATGCAAAAACGCTCACGCCTCTATTTCAAAGCATACACATATAGTGCAAAGTATAGGCAGGAATATAGTAAAAATGCTCAGGATGATTTCGTACCAAGTCAGTACCCACAAGGAGAGATATTCATATCATCATTGGAATTGAAAATCAATGGAAAAGTATTGAGCGGCTTAGCTGCAGTATGAGCAACTGTGAATAGAGCATAGTAGAGCATGATTTGAGATCTTCATCAAAATCAAATAAACCTGTCATCTTTTAATAGCTTTGGCGATAACTATAAATAAATAAACCAATAAAAATTTAAGGCGTTTGATAGAAGACCTTAAGATATGCTATCGTTTATAACTATTCTAAACGCATACGTTTATAAATAAGTAAAAAAGAGCTATGAAGGGATTATTTTTTCTACGATGGTATTCAGATTGGACTGAAGATCTACAAACAAATTTATAATTTACATCATTTTTTATTCATAAGATTTCGATAAATTGGAACCACCCTATCTAACTCGTTGCTAAGGACTACCCAAGGAAATCAAAATGTTTCTGTTCACTTACGAAGTATCTATTTTGAGAAGTTAATAAAATTCACTTTCGCGAAATCTAAAAAAAACTTTTAGAACCACCCTAGGATGTCTAATTTTCATTTTAGCGTCCTAATTTAATCAAAATCGAGTTCAGCGCACCAAAATTACCCTTAGATGATATTTTCAGACATTTTAAACTACTTTTGAGGTTTTGTGCAGCTTTTGTATGGAGTGGATCCACTGTGCTGTGTGGTAAAGAGCTATAGTTTAAGCCATATTTGAATGACAATATATATTTATTCCCTTGGGAGTGAAGTATACTTCCGTATTGTCTATGTTGTCTGTGATGAAAAGAAAAAAAAACACGACCAGGCACAAATCTCCGATCAGCATGGGGGAATTTGCCATTTGAGCCAGTTGCTACTGATTCCTGATTCCGATGATACATAAATAACTAAAAGATTCACCACATAGTGCAGATGTTCGTGACGACGAAGTTTTAGAAAATTGTCAAATGTATTCGAAGAATTGCGACAAAATAATCATCGGATTGGAGAAAGGGTGAAAAAATAGCTAGTAAGGTTGATAACCTATAAGGATTATAGTACTACTGCGCAAGATTCATCAGCAAATGATGATTACCAAAAGTGCCATTTCACCCAGAAGAGGTAAATTATAGTGCCAAAAGCAGCAAACGAAGAACAATTCAAAGGTTAAACGAATCAATGTCCAATAATATCCGGAAAGAGCTTTCCCCGAAAAACTGCATTCCTTCCCGCGAACTCAACCGTTGACGAATGCTGATTACGAGGTGTGCGAATCGAAACTTTCATTTTTTTTTAACAACCATAGACAACCACCAATTTTCACCTCTACCGCTGACTGACATTTCCCAAAGTGCGAAGCACAAGTACGAAGAATTCGTTTTCTCCTCAGCATCGGCGTAATAGGACAAACCTTTCGGTTTCGATGTGATTTTTTTCCAGATCGAAACAAACTCTTTCCGCCACCATTTCTCGTTATTGTGTAAGCCTTCCTCGATTTATTACACTTGAAGCTCATAATCGAAGCCCATTTTCTCAAGGCTACACCGCGACGGAAATAGACTCTAATTAAAAAATTAAGAAAAACACGACATTCCTCCGAAGTCGCACCTTACTGCCACCCAAATTAGTATTGTTATTTTGGACGGGGGTTGTAAACCTTTCGCTTTCGTTTTGAACAGATCGGCAGGTAAAATATAAAATTATTTGTCCCCCGCTCGAAGTGAACGCCGGTGACCGTGGCCATAGTCGTCATGTATATCATTATCATTCCGGATGACCATCATCATCGAGAGTGAGCCTGGCTGGTTCTTCCATAATTCGCATTGCACCCCGCTGCAAAAATATACAATCCAAGTTCACACGAACTACGGTCGGTTTATAGTACCAATATAAAACAAGTTTATGCGTTTTGAATTAGTTCAAGTTAAATAAAATTATAAACTGTAAATTATGGCCAATTCAAACAGAAATCTGTTCGCACTAATAAAAGAAGCAAAACCTTGGTACTACATTTCGTTGCGGAGTTTAACCGTCTATTTCGATAAGTGTGTGGTTTTGTGCTGCGATCCCACGGACCATTAGGAGTCCTTTCTGATTGCTGCTCGAATATGCGACAGACCAACACACCAATAATCCAATTCAAAATATGTTTACACTCAAATAATTGCTCAATTGAATCTTCGTGACCGAGTCTATCCATGAACACCAACAACGTGTCCAGTTCAGTTGTTTCGAACTAATGCACGAATCCGGATCAAGATCTTCTTACTGCAGTATCCTACATAATGGGGAGGGTTCCCAAACTGACGGAATTCCTTCACAGATCGGTAACCACGACATAAAATTAAGAGGAGTGTAGATTACGGAACGTGCGATTAGTGAATCAACCAAGCGTGATTCCGACCGGCCGGTTAACCGTCGTTCTCTCATACCCATCAGCAGGCATCACATGGCTGGACAAAATCCAAACCAACGGCAACGGCCCACCCTCACGCTTCGATCGCGAACAATGACGGGACAAAATTAGTATTTTTGTTTTTGTCTTTCGATTCGCCGATAGTTGCAGCGCGGGTCATCGACTCAAGAAACATAAAAAGTTTTGTGTTTTATGAATTGGGTTGAAAAAAAAAATGTCTCAGCGAGCTGTTGGACTACATGCTACAATTCGTACGCCGTAATGCTGTGATTTTGTGCCAAAAGAGCTAAATCCAGGGGAGTATGGCAAAGATGCCATGTGGAGTGAAGCGAAAGGGTAAATTCCAAAACCACCTTTGGCATATCGTCAAAAATTAGGAGAAAGTATCGTTTTGAAGTGCTGCCTACCCCCGTCGTCGTCGTCGCACGGTGACTGAAGCGTAATGAATATGAAAAATGCAGAGATCGCATAAGTCTATTGAAGCGGAGGCCAATTTATTATTCGATGCAAATTAGACAATCTGACACCGGGGTTACTTTCTTCACGCAGTGACTGGATTGCGATTGACGATTACATAGGTGGGCAATTATGTTGCAGGGTTCACACCATTTCAATGGAATATGCTACGCGCTGTCTGATCGACAATGGTTAGATTTTCACAAATAAATCTTCGTCTTACGTGAATCAAATCAATCGTGACGTTCAGTGAAACTTGTTCGTGTATTTGACTGAAGCTTATTAAGTAAAAAAAAGTCAAAACATCCACGGCCAAAAATAACACGGTGCTACAAAATAAAAATAATTGAATGTACTTTTAAAGTGATATAGTAAAGGTTGTAGGTCTGGTCAAATACAAAACAAAACCACGTTTAATCGATTTAATATACCCTCACAATGTTTATTTATAGCAAAAAACGATTTTTCGAAACTTTCGGCTCTAAAAAAATTTTTACGCGGTCATTTTCAACCGACTTTAAATTTTTTGAGTGTTTTACAAAGAAGAAGAAATGACCTTTTCAATAATATGCTATGATATATTCTTTTGTTAAAAGTACTAAGCGGTTTTGGGACAACAATACGAAAATTACCATTATTTTTCTATTTTGTCATTAAAATATGAAAAAATATGAAGTCTGTGTTTAAATAAAAATTTAAGGAGAACATTTATTTCCGTATACAACGACCTATTTATGACCAGAATCGGTTGAAAAATGGCAGAGTTATTATTTTTTCCAAACTAGAAACTTGCTCGCATCAGTGGTGCAAATATCCATTTTCAAATGCCAGCTTTCAGCTCAATCAAACCCAACCATGATGCCTCCCTTAATCATTCACTTTCAAGTTGGCGGGATTTTCATAACCAAACCGTGCGTCTTCATTTTAAATTGATGCTTTTTCATTCACCAACCAAAGTTTTCATCTGCTCTGTAGAGGCCTGTTTAAGGTTAAATGTTAACAAATTTTGCGTTTTCAAGCTTACAGTAAGTAACAGTAAGAAGTATGTTCAGAGTAGTTTTGCTTGAAAAACCTAGTCAATATCCCAGTACAGAGATATGCACAGGGTCAATGAAATCGAAAATGAATGGAAAAGATTGAGCAGCTCTGCTGTTTGAATGAATGACGCAAACGAAAAACTGCGAACATAGTAGGGCATGATTTGAGATTTATTCTTTCTTCAAGTTCAAAACAACATGGTGAAAATTTGCAGCTCTGGCTCGCATAAGCTTTTAAGGGGACGGTCTCATATAAAATTTTCAAAAAAACGATATTTTTTACTCGATTGCGTTTACATTCAAAAGTATGTGTGTGAACTTTGAACATGAAATTGGATAAAATAACGGAATATATAATTATAGCATCTTATAGTGCGAGATGATACCTCATTAACCCCTTAAGAGTTCATTCGAGCAGATTTCTAATTTGGAAAAAAAATAATAACTCTGCCATTTTTCAACCGATTTTGACCAAGAATAGATCATTGGATGCGGAATTAAATGTTCTCCTTAAACTTTTGCTAATATAAAGAGGCTTCCTAATGAAAATGTTGAGCATTTTTTATATTTTTAATGAAAAAACAGCAAAATAATGGTAACTTTCATATTGCTGTCCCAAAACCGCATAGTACTTTTAACAAAGGAACATGACATAGCATACCGTTGGAAAGGTAATTTTTCCTTCTTTCCAAAACATTAAATGACCGCGTAAAAAAAATTTAGAGTCGAAAGTTTCGAAAAATCGTTTTTTGCTGATAATCAAGATTTTGAGGGTATACAACATTTTTCATACATTGTTTTGTGTTGTATTTGATGAGATCTACAACCTATACTAGGTCCCTTGAAAAGTACAAAATCACTGTAGCACCATGTAAAAAATAGGTGAAAAATTTGTTATGAATTCTCGAACAGTGAATATCAAGAGAAAAAAAATATCCGCATTGGTAAATATTTTCCATAAAAAGTATCTGCTACAAATTTAAACCAAATAGGAAAAGTTTGACTATGAAATTAGCGTGCTTGAAGTTTGAAGGATGTTTTTCGGATAATTTCTTGATTTTTTGCATTTTCACCGTAAAATAACATGGTATACATAAAATTATTACCGATTCCGAGATACAAAAAGATGATGTTTTTGCATAAAACTTTATTGACGACTGCAAATAAGTCCAACTTCATTAGAAAAAGTTATTAAATTTATTACGAAGTGCTGATTGAGTTAGTTTTGCCCCTGGTTCAACAACAAGGTGGTGGTTCAGAAGTCGATTCCATGTAGTTGTGAAAAAATGGGTGAGTTCATCCCAGCAGTACAGTTGGAAAAATTTTAGTACATAAGATGCATCACCGTCTGTCTGTAAAAAAAAATGTTCCGCATTTCACCAAAAAGAGGCAAAATGACTTCCCAGGGAAGAAATATATTCTATAACATTGTAGAAGATACCATGATTCGACGCCAACATTTCATATTGCATTAAATACAATATGCTCATGTTGAGAAAATGGCGTTTGAAAAATTATCATTCACATTCATGAACAGGAGCTTGATATAAGGACCAAACAACGTAATGACGTGTTAAAATAACCGTTTTTCCTGAATAATTTACGAGATTTATTAAAAACAATTGTATTTCGAACGTTTTTTGCAGCTAAATGTTTTGGTCCCTTTTGAAACATCCCACTGGTTTTGTGCCCTCTCCCATAAACCCTTTTCGGCGAGACGTTAGCTTATAGTTCATACGAGTGAACCCTTTTGTTTACAGCAGATGATTATGTGACGTTTATTTTGATCCCTTTCTCGGTGTTGGGATGTTTTTGGACCCTTTTCAAGTATAGTCTTTTTCTTTAAGAAAAGGGCCCATAAACGATTTTTTCCGGTTTTTTCTTAGGTATATAAGAACCGTTAATTTTTGAGAGGAAGTGAAAGGAAACATAAACAAAACCATTTATTTTGCTTATGTGCCTTTTCGATAAACTATTATTTGGCGAACAACCAAGCTTCAGAATCGGCTTATTTAAGGTGTGTATAAAGCTTTGTTAGTGTCCATTTGAAGTAAGTATTAACCGGTATTGTTTACGATTTGTTTATGTGCCCATTCAAAATGTTCTCGTCGAAATATATCTCTCCATTGAAATGTTAGTACTGACACTCTTACTGCGTTGAAATGCAAAGCAAAAATGTCTAATGGACTGAAATTCTTCAAAAAGTATCATTCAAATAAAATTTAAAAAAAATGCGCAAAACAAACAAACTTGTGGAGATTAACTCTACTGATTCACCATCATGTGATATAAGACCCCGTGCGAAACTAAGTCATCGCTAGTTGAAAATTTATTAAATTATCGTTTTGAATCTCACTTACAATTGTAAGCTGATACACACACTGCAACCTAGTGACGAAGTTTGCAAGCACGTGGGCTTTCTCCACATAAATTGTAGTCAGTCTTTAGCAGCGCCTCTAGTGGTCGGACAAGAAATATTTTACAGCGATTTGTGGGGATAATAGACGTGTTCCAGTGGTGAAAGTTTCATTTCAATATGTGCATTTTCTGCCATTCAATTCGCCCGGCTACTTGATGATTCAGCAAGGAGTTTGTAGCTACGGACCGAACACCGAATTTTTCATTGATGACAAAACGATGGACTCGAAGTTATATAAGCAAGAAATTTCTACGAATTCAGTATTTTTTTTCAAAAACCTTGTTTATTCTTCAAAAAAACGTCAATGAATATTGGAGAAGGGGCCCTGGTCAGCCGTACGACGCAACTTAGTCGCGATGCTCTCACAAGAGCGCTGGATGACGTCCATCTTCCGGATTCAATTCCAGATCCTGGTGGTCAACGGCATCGTATCCTTGGCTCGCCAATTATTTTTGTACACTAGGGCACTGAGAGAGCCAAAAAATCCTCAATGGGACGGCACAGGGGCAAGTTGGTCGGGTTCCTTTCTTTCGGCACGTACGGTATCTTTTCTGCTTAAGATACTCCAGCGTCTTCTTGGCGCAATGGAAAGATGCCTTGTCCGGCCAGTACTTCCCATCCGCATGATGCTACTTTAAGAACGGCAGAAGAATTTTCTCAAGACACTCCTCCTGGTACACTTGTTGATTGATGACCAGACCGGTCGGCTTGAACCACGGCTTTGAAATCCCTCTATCCGATATGGCGATGTACAGCATAACTTTTTTCTTCAAATATATGCTAAAACATGTTTTACTTCGCGGGGGTGTGGCCGACTTGTCGCTGGAATAGTAGCTGCCATTTCCTGGAATGTAGGTCTTCGAGAGCGGAAAGTAACTTTCGTCGTCCAGCACGAACGACATCCAGCGGTAGTTCTACGTCATCCAGCGGCACTGCGATCTCACAGTCGCTATCTGCTACCGAGTATTCTTCCGACAGATGATGTCCTCCATCTTGAGGGTTCGGTTAATCAAGGTATGGGAGCAGTGATATTTTCGGCCGGCGTCACGCAAACTCGTTCTGTCCGTGTTGTCGAACAGCTTTTTCAACGCTTCCTTTTTCTTCTTCGTCATTATCTTCATCGGATAGCCGCTACTGGCCTTCCGCTCCAAACTCAGGGATGCCAGGATCCGGTAAACTGTGTTCACGAGCACGTTTCGAAAGTGGTTTAACTTTTTTCCACGATGATATTGCGTTTCGTAAAACCGTACAACACGCTCTCGGAATGCTTGCTGTTTCGACGCATCGCCGATTGAACTAACAGCACCCAAGCGAAAAGAGTCCAGAGAGCAATTCTCTTGGAGAAAAAAAGTTACGCTCGTTACTTTAATCACAGAAAGGTATTGAAATCATTCTCATTTTTTATTGAACACCCGTTAGCTGTACAGGCATATTTCGGGAATTTGTCTTGGCGCTGGAAAGAAATGAATCGAGATCCTGTTATGTTAAATTTATAATATAATTGTGAGGCACAAAACATTTTTTCAAGCAATTTTATGGCAAGATGATTACTATGTAGCGTAGTTTATCTACGACCGGGAACATATATCCCATTATATCTAACGTAGAGCCACTGATATTCCCAATAATAGCTATAACTTAGCGCTAATCCTTCATATAAACCCTGTTTCCGCATTTGCGATGCAGTCTCTCTACATTAGCATTGTAAATGCATAAAATTTTAACAAAATGTTGCATTATTGTTAGCTCCACATTACGGTAACAGTTAATTGGGTACAACAAAAAAATATTTTGCGAAAGCACGGTTGAAGTTTTATATGGAAAACACATATTTTTGTCGAATGTTTTAAGTTAACAGTCATAACTTTTTAATTCAAATTGTTCAAAAATATGTTGAAACGTAGTATAGTTTGAGTTTGTTGGAAGATTAAATTTTTTTTTTAAATTTAACAAAAATAAGATTTTTTAACAAAAATCTGTGTTTATGTAACTTTAAAAAACTCAGGAAATTCCAATTTTGGCCAAAATATCTTTTGGTAACAGATACGGACAAAATTTCAACATCGCAGAAATAACTGTCTATATACGTATAAAAGACTGACGCATAAAACGACTTAAGTATTTGTGAAACATGTTTGATTTACATATGTATTTAGTGGTATTAAAGAGCCAATATAATGCTAATATAATGCTGTGGTTGCATTCTTTATGCATCTTGAGAATTATTTTTAACATATGTCATGGCATTTGAGTATTTTTAATATAGTCTAGGCAACAAAAAGGGCGAACTTGTCGTGAACGACTTAGCATTAGTGGGTGTTGATGTTGAATTTGCCGAAAGAAATGGCGTACGACGTTAGAAAAAGTACTTTCGAGGTCTCTTATTTCGAGTTCAAAGCTAGATTCAAAGAAAAAATTTGACACTACCAATTTGAGTTAACAATGATAGTTAAGGAGTTAAGAATACAGCGGTTCCTAGAGCTATCTATGATGAACTGACATCCTTATATGGTGCAATGGGAAGGTAAATGATATAAATAAGATTCTAAAGCTGTAAAGGAACAACTTCATTTCTCGATTTTTGAACAACTTTTCGGGAATTTTGACCACTGTGCGATGCAAGGTACCTCTGTTCGCGGCACACCAAAGGTAATTTTCGTTTTACATTGATATTATGAAAAAAAGCTAAATTGGGTTAAGATTATAATATTTGGCTCATAGTATTTAACCCGTTCATATATCACGTAAACAGAAACACTTTAGTTGATGGCGCCCTCTATGGACAAGCGTGGACAAACACTGTACACAGGTCGGGGTAGAGGACCTTGGATATCCATGTGAACTTTTTTTATTTTTTAATCCGATAATTACTTAGAATAAATGTCTAATTCAAGAAAAATATGGATTTTTCACTGTGCTAGCCTGCTTTGATGCTAGATCTAATCCTATAGACTATATATCCAATGGAAAATCGTTTGAGTTTTGTCCACAGAACTTTATACTTACTTAGACTTGTAACCTATAAATTCTTGAATTGACTTTCAAATTTGTGTTACATTCCAATAAAGGAAAAAATGATGATGAGCCTGCGTGAACTATGCCGAGATAATTCACAAAGAAACCGAGTTAGGTACTCCATTCCGGTGTTGTTTAAGCGTCCATTAGGCAATTAACCGCTGGATAATTCTTTGCAATATTTAACAAATACAATTTCCTACACGTGAATGAATTAGCGCTCCGGAAGTTCGTTTAATCCATAGCATTCTGCAAGTTTTTCATCTTTTCCCAATATGCCGATTGCACTAAATGCACACTTCCAATGTCTTATGCTTACAAATGTAACAAACCAGCCGCTATCCAACCGGAAGAATCATTTCTGTCGATCACAGACTTAATTTTGTGTTTAGCATTTTACCTAGAAAAATCGATTTTCTCATCCGCGGATTAAAATATCGATAAGGCAATTTTCATTCGATCTTTTTTCAACATTCCCATCATTACGAAAAGGTACCCACACAAGACATCAGTAATGTCAATTGTAAGGGGAGTATTGACAGAAATCCTAAACAATTCCAGGCTTGCCAATACTAAATTATGACACTTTTATTGTGCTTGTAAGAGCCCTTTAAGATGTTCGTAAATATTACGTTCGCGTGTTTAATCAAAAAATTCTTGCGAAATAGATTCGTCCTCAACCCAAGAAATTTGTTTTGCGCTATTCACAATTTCTGCCAAAAAAATCCCCACAATATCTAATCACAATAATGGTTATTACAAGACTGCATCTAACTTTCATAATGATTTTTTTTGTGAATGTCACGAACAAAAAAGGCCACAATCATTCTACTATTCAATAGTGCTGAGCAAGTTGAAAGAAAATTGATTTTGCCAGATCGATCCTTTCAATTAAAACAAAAATCGTGACAACATCGATCCTGAAATATCGAACGAAAAAATAACATGCTAATAAATACAAAAACTTCTCTAAGATGAACAAAAATGAATTTGTACAACCAACGGAATCGTTCGCAATTGTAACCCGTCAGGGTACAATATGGCACTGGGTGGAAATATACCTGTTTTGTGTATACATTCCGTAGAGTGCATTTGTTTAAGTAAATTATGCGCACCGGTGTTCCACATGATCGTTCACTTTTTACTTAAAATTTTGTTATATTTTTGTTTGAGAACGATTTTGTTAGTTCAGATAGGTGTTGTAATTTTTGTTAAACATTTGTGAATAAGTAACATAGGGTTACATAGGCCACAATTCTCCCTTGCTGTCGAAAAGTGTGTTGAATTCGCGAAACAATGGGTGTCAGCGACGGCGGTGGTGGAAGGTGGGCGGTTTATTTACATCGTGCGAGAGGCGGCCATCGCAGTTGGGCGAGTTAGTTTCGGACCACGTTGCTATGCAGGTTCCTACAAAAGAGCCTTGCTCACCTCCCTAGCTAATCGCTAAGGGCAGTTCCCGGAGCAGCCAGCAGTAGTTTCGGAAGAACTTTCCCGGCCGGTCGAACGAGACCACCCGCCTATCCGCCCGCAGCAGCGAGTCAACAGCAGCAACAGTGAAGTGGAGAATGGATAGCGGAAAATAGACATGGTAAAATTAAATTTATTTGTTTGTATTCCATTAGTTTGTTGTGTTACGAAAATCCGAAATTCCGGTAGAAGCACCTTGGCCGCCCTAAAAAGAAGGGTCCTCCGGACAAATTTACATAAGAACCCGATTAGTGGGCAAATTCCTACTTACATAATATACACAAACATTTATTAAAACAAACGAAACATTTTGTTTCATTCACGAAAATAATTTCGTTACCAACAATACCATTCTTGCAATGCACACTAAATAAGTAAAATTTACGAAAACTGCAGAAAACGACGAATGAGCTCGTGCATTGTACGATCAATTTAATTATATTTACGAATTTATATTTTCAGTGTATACTCTGCTGAAAGCTTGTCTATCACAATTCATCTGTTGTATTATATCTGGATTCCACCTGAATTTCCAAACCCCAAAAACAATCACTGAGACCGTGCGCATGCCCAGTCAAATAATCCATTTCAGAGTCGCAACCGCGAACTGCGCAACATAAGCTCGACAGCGATAATCGGCGGCATCGCTAGAAATCAGCTTCAAAGTAAACATTTCCACCTAATAGACTCTCTTTTCTATTTGCATCCGCGTCTGCGAACCACTTGCCATTAAGCATTTGGTGTGCGGTTCAGTTCACTGCCAATTATGGGATAACCAATAAACCGTGGGATTGCGCTTGAATCAATGAGTGCTTAGTATTAGATTTCGCATTTCAAAAACGACGTCTCACTACAAGGTATAATGACAGTAAGTACACACAAAAATTTCGCCTTCTAGCCAAACAAAAAATTTAGCTTTATTAAATTTTATTGGTGGTTACTAATTTTAAAAACAGTGTTCACTTCTTAGGACTCTAGCTGCAAGTAAAAAGAACACAAAAGAAAAGAACACTTTATGTTTTAAAGAAGAAAAAAATACACAAATTTTTACTAATTTAAAAAACAGCCTTCACTTCTTAGGACTCTAGCTGCGAATAAGTTGAGAAAATGCACAGTTTGCAAAAATTCGCCAAAATTTAAAAAGAACAGTTCATGTTTTAAAGAAGGAAAAAAATACACAAATTTTTCCAGATTCCAGACACATGAAATATGCGATAAGCACTGAAAAACGTCGTGGTACGAAATAGTTTCGATGATAGTGTATTGATACCGCGAACTGCTATGGATCACTATATCAGAGGACTTACATGAAGGCAAAATATTACTTTTGCTCTCTGAGTCCAATTAGCTAATGATGTTTTAGATCTCATGGCACTCGATCTAATGGCCCATTTGGTCTAGTACCCATGCGGCCCAATGACCTACTTATTCGACCTTATGGCCCATTCGGGCAAACGATTTTCGGACTTACGACGTTCGGTATTCTGTACAGAAGCCTTACGTGAAGGCAACATATTTGGGTTCGGAGACAAACTAACCAATGATCAAATAATTTGATCGATTCAATACGATCACTGTCGCCAATGCGTTAATCACGTGTACTTTCTGGGACGTCATTATATCCCAGGAATAGCAAAAAAGTTTGTGCATTGGACCGGAGTCCCATGGATTGCAGGTTCGAATCCTGCCTCTGGGAGTTACATAATTGCTTTCGCTTCACTTACCATTTCGATGTGGTTTCCCTGTGGGATATCACCAAAAAGACTTAAATGAGGTATTGGCGCTTATGCCAGAAAACCAAAAAAAAAAGAATTATTTGTTTAATTCAAACGACGGGTTCGCTCCCGTCATACCTCTGAACAAGTGACCAGAAATCGAACGCCTTGATTAGCTCTGTCACCCACCTAAGTACGATGGATAATGAGCTAAAATTAGACACCAGACGATAATAAAAACCCGAGCCTTGATATCTAGCGAAGAAATTAAATAGATCAAATGTGTTGGATGGCTGCTGCGGTTGTGTGTCATTTCGCTTTAGAGGCAGGATACGATCGCTGTCGCCAATGCGTTAATCATGTGTTCTTTCTGGGATGTCATTATAGCAAAAGAATTTGTGCATTGGGTCGGAGTCCCAAGTTTTGCAGGTTCGAATCCTGCCTCTGGGATCTACCATTTCGATCTGATTTCCCCGTTGGATACCACCCAAAAAGTCCTAGCCAATAATTTTTTAAATCTCCTAACCTTGGGAAACAATGTTTTAAAATAAATTCGAGAAAAACAATTCAAAATTTTGAAAAAAATCGTATTATTTTCTTATTTTATGCTTAGTGTTATAAAAGTCTAAAACCAGTGATTTGCTTAAAATTTAATGTGTCTCAGATCAAAGAGAAAACATAACTGGGTTAATAGGGAACTATTAAGCGTAGTTATGTTAAAAGTGTTGGTACGTGCTGAAATGATTGAGGAAATAGCGATAAAGAAATTGTCTTATCGTTAATTTCATGGAAACAAACCGGAAAACCATTTCGGGTGCTTTATTTTCGAATTATTACAATTTTGCAATACCTATCTAAAAAATGTAACGAATGCTTAAACATTAAGAAAACACTAAGGAATTTTTTGAGTTTACTATCCAAATCTTGGTTTGCTATTATCAAAACTATAATGAAGTCAAAAGATAATAAAGTTTCGCATCGAATTTTGAGTGTACTCCAAAAAGTCGCGCACATTGCCTCAGTTCCACTACAAAAACCATTTCGACGAAGGCCGCAGTACATACACTTTTACCCGAGTTTGCATTAATCTCAACGTAATCAAACAGGTGACGACTGTCGATCTGATCGAGAGAAAAAAATAACTCGATCTCTTCAGTTGAGTACGTATTGACATCCGATTGGCTGCTTGCTTCAGCAAATCAGCTGAGCGCCACCAGTGCTCCTGGCCTGGCGTGTATTCACCTGACAAAAATTGAGCTGTATCAGAGCTTCGAGAAAGTGACTTGTTGATGGCAAGTCACGCGTTGTGTACTTAGTTTATTAGTATTTTGTTCCGTGCGATTCTTATCCATCGCGATGCAATGTAAAATGTCTATCTGACTACCGACAGCGCTGGCACCGGTGTGGTGACAGTTGACATTGATTGACGATACCGAACATGAAAACCGATGCTGGAAATACAAAGTGAAATTTTGTTTACTTACTATCAACGGTACCTGCTCTTGGGAAAAAAAGCAATGACGTTGGAGATTGCTGAACGGGTTAAGTGCTTACCTGGAATTGATGAGAAAAAAAGTTTTGTTTAATTATTAATCTTTTAGAAAATGTGCGGAAGAAACACTTAAGCAGTAAATAGTAGTAAATTATCAAGTTCGCGCTGTAACAAAAATAGCTTGTTAGTCAAAGTATTGGAATTGCTGTGCTATTATGACTCAAGCCCTGCACATAATCGGATGGGTCTTATTACAAAGTATAATATGCTACTCCCTATTGATGCAAGATGTCCAATTATCAAAGCAATATAAACCAGAGCTGATTGTTGAAATCGATTATGTAGGTAAATTACGACATCAAATACAATCAAAGGTTCACAGGTTATAAAACTGTAAACAAGGAACTGAAGTTCCCTACTACCATCCCAAACAATAACTCGATTCAGAAGTTACCGCATAACTCATGCTACTCGAGCGATATTAACCATAAAATGGGATTTTCCATTTCACTCCATCAATGCAAGACTGATTCACCCCCTGCACCAACCTTAAAAGAAGATGTCGAGATCTACATAGCAGTACCCATCTTCCCTACGTATGATGATGTGAATGGAATGAAAAACAAGCAACAAAATTGCAGATGATACTTGTCTGTTACTGCGCCTTAGCTAGCACGAAGCAATATAGAAGCCAGCACTTAAGATGATAAGAGCACCCCAGCAGCCAATCGGCAAGCGATTCGGAAAACAATGCAAACTCAGCGGTGAAAAGCCGTGGACAGCGAGGCTTAACCAGCACTTACCCCATCCACACCCAACTCGTTGGGTTTGGGTCGTTTCAAACTAGCTAACTGCTCATAATTTACATGCTTTTCGAAAGCTGATAAACAATGATCATCATTTCCTTCAGCAAGTAATTACATAAACACTCAAAAGTAAGCTTGATTTGCACAGCTAATTTGAAGCATCTTCCGAATCGCAGTACCAGTCTTTCGAGCATTTTTTTTTGTTGTACTCAGCACCTCATCAGCGACGACTTCCGCTTGTCGGCATAAATCTGGCTACTTTTTTTCGCATAAAGATTTTACCTTTGTTGCAACTTTGTCGAAACGTCCCTACACTAATAATGCTGATTTAAGCCACCACTTTTTCACACCTTTCGTGGCGGTGGCGCGTGAGAAAGTCGTCGGTATCAAAAATTACTGTTGCGTTTCTTTGCTGAACTGTCGACCTCGCGACGACGTCGCATCGCCAAGATGTTTGTCACGATTACGATATGGTTCCGCAGTACGGTACCGGCCCGGCCCGGACCGGTTCGTGCTGGCGCCTACGCTTCGGCAAGTTTGTGCAGCAAAGAATTTCTAGCGTGACCGCAAATTGCGACCCTGATTGTGTGTTGGGTGGGAACCGGAAGGGTTGGGGGCTTAAGGCGTAAAACAGATGTGAAAGTGTCGTTAGCGAATCTTAGCCATATCCGAGTGCTTGTTGTTTGGTGTTGCGCTTTCGCCGCCAGCCATTGGCGGCAGATGAGTAATGTTTGAAGCGAGATGAGAATGTGTACCAAATTTATAATTTAATAGGAATCAGGATTACTTCCTATGGGCACTAGCCTATCAGTTAGAAAAAAGAGATGACTAGCTCCTACCGTACGTAATCACGTTTAAAACTTCGCAGAAGGCATATAATCAAGAAAACAGGATAGAAGTGCAAAAAATGCTTTTTATTGTCTTGTTTTGAATTTGAGACCACTATGCGGTATATTGAGGCAGACATTTTTACCTCATACATATCTTAGCATTCTATTTTCAAAGCTGGTGGTCACGATATCGCAAAAACTTATGGACCGATTGTATTGAAATTTCACAAACTTTTTACATTTCTTATAAAAGAAATGTATAGAATTCGCTCAAACTTTCAAGATTTTTTCCGAGGCCCGGAGGGCCGAGTCTTATATACCAATCGACTCAGCTCGACGATTTGGGACAATGTCTGTGTGTGTGTGTGTGTCTGTGTGTGTGTGTATGTAACGGACAAATTCTCATTCGTGTTTCGCAGCAATGGCTGAACCGATCTTATCCAAACCAATTTTAAATGAAAGAACTAAAAAATAGTATGAACGCTATTAATTTGTTTTTGATTCTGATGTTTAGTTTCCAAGATATGAATGTTTGAATGTGTAAAAATGGCGTTTTTTGCAGTTTTTTTGAATTATCTACCGAAATTGACAATATAGATTTACAATTTATATGTTTTTAGACAGCTTTAACGAATACCTTTCGAACAAGCTATAGATTGTTGAAATCGGACTATTATCAAAAGAGATATTTAACATTGAATGCGGACGAAAGATTTTTATCATTTCCCATTGCCAGAAATATGACCAAAAACATGTAATCTCTTATTAACGCCAAAACGGCTTATTTTAGGTCAATAGTATCTTCGGAGAATTTAATGGAGGAAATATGCCCTTTCTTTTGGTATTGTGCTTTTGCTGATTGATCCCCCTATGAGTGAGATATTTTCACAAATTTTCTTGGAAGTGATTATATCGAAATGATGCCTTCTACAAATTTGTAGCTCCTACTTTTGCGAATAACTTTACTGAAGACTTTAAATATCTATTTTGAATACTTTAAAAGTTATGGCTTGTTGTTTGTGGATTACTCTTTGTCGCCTATTTATTGTTCAATATAGAAATAATCCATTGAAATAAGCCAAACATTATTTCGACAAATCGAATTTTGTATTTCATTTTTCTATCTACAACCGCTAGAAATAATCACCGAACATTTCCAAGTTGTCTGGAAGGAACTTGATAACTTATCAGTGCAAAAATGTTCATTTGTGCGAACCTTCTGACTGCAATTTTTCTAACTAATGACCATCGGATCGATCTGAAACATATCGGAAAATGAAAAGCGAAATAAATAACTCCAAGCAATGGCGTAGCCCAGAGAAGGTTTTGGGGTTTAACACCATACAACGCTCCCCACCCTCCCCCCCACCACACCCAAAAAAAATATTGGATTGAAGTTGAAAATTTATTGATGCAGACTGATTTAATTCAATATTACAATAACAATTATCTGATCCGTAGATTGATAGCCTGTTGTTGTAAACATCATGAGGACTTTTGATAAATTGTCGAAATGGGGTCCTGATATGTAACTGATCTTGATTTCACAGTTGTCTAATAGCATCAATATCGAATTCCTGCCTGAAAACATTCCAATAGAAAATTACAGAGTTGTGCAATCAATCATAGTCCTCAGATTTATTTTCAAATTGATCTCGTTTTTGTAGAGATGTACTGTAATAAGGGTCTTTATTTAATAGGAAGAGAAGTTAAAATTGATTTAATGTCTATGAAACATAGAACTGCTCACCAAAAAAATGCATAACTTTCAACATTTGCTAAAAATGTTCTTGCCTTTCTCATTCACTCTAAAATTCGTCAATCTAATCCAGACCCGGAGGGCCGAGTGTCATATGCCAATCGACTGAGTTCGTCGAGATCGGAAAATGTCTGTGTGTGTATGTATGTGTGTATGTGAAAAAAATGTGACCTCTGTTTCTCAGAGATGGCTGGACCGATTTGCACAAAGTTAGTCTCAAATGAACAACCTTCCCATCGACTGCTATTGAATTTTTTATTGATTGGACTTCCGGTTCCGGAGTTACGAGTTGAAGAGTGCAATCACACAGCAAATTCCCATATAAACTGAAATGAAAAATTTTCAAAATCAAATTTGTATTTTTGATGCCAAATGACTTTAAAATGCATGAAACATTGAGATGTTTGACAAAAATTGACTTTTTTTGGACTTTGGTACATTTTTGTCTTTCTCATATAGAAAGGTTATGCAATCACTCCAAAAATCGTCAATACCGGCCCGGAGGGAGTATGCAGTGAGGGGTTGCTACTTTAAAATTAAAACTAGTTTAAAATTTCTTAACAAGTTGAAAATTTTCGGCCGGATCTGGACCTTCCGGACCTTTCTCCATGATCCGCCGCTGGTTTCAAGCGATGTTTCAGTGTCACATAGTATCTCAAGATCGTGGCTGTCGATCCATTGTATGTATGTGCAAATCGTACTGAACATGTAATATTCATTTCCACCATTGTATTGAATATAACCAGCCATGGAATCGTAGTCTGGACAAATGAGACAAGCACAATTGCACCACTAGGTGGATTAAGACAGGTTTTTTTGGGAATGCGCCGAGTTGAGACGAAAACGTAATATGATTAATAACGAGGATAACACTTTCCGAATGTAGAGAGAAATTTATGAAAAATAACGATGTCCATTCGATTCTAGCAGGTTCTGATCGATTTTGATGAGCATTTGATTTTTGTTGTATGACCAATTATATGTATAGGTCAAATGTTTAAAATCAGTAATTTAAGGTCAAGATAGCATCATTTTGAAACCGCCAACTTCGGAGGTTTAGTATCTTCGATGAGTTTTACAAACGTTAAACAGCGCATCATTTGATAAAATAATTTTGACGGTATATCGTCCAAGAAGTATTTATGGTGATTTTTCTCAGGTTAATATTCATGACTACAATAAAGTCTCAACAAATTCGCTAGACACGAACTCTGTTACTATTTTCTGAAAAATTAATTCTGCATAATTTTAAAACTTCAAAAATTACGGTTTCGGAATTATGCCGTTTGGACAGTATGATCGATTTTCACCAAACCCCCACCAAACCGAATTTCTGGCTACGCCGCTGACTTCAAGTAAGTAGAAACAAAGTCGTTCTACACTCGTTCACAAGAAACTTCTTCGAATGCTGAATATCTATTATAATACATTGCAACCCTGATTTTATCAGCCAAATATGAACATATGTTTGATGGGCTCTAGCGGACGAACAAGACTGAATTCGAATAAATCCTTTCTTGAGCATGTTTTTCTTATCATGAAGATGGAAATATGCAAAAATAAAAAGTTCATCATAATCAGAAATAGTTATCAGACTACATCAAGGGACGGGAAGAATATTTTAACAGCTTTAGTTTATTATAAAGAAAAAAAAATTGCCCGCTTTAGTCAATGTCCCCATTTTGTCAGCCTAAAATACGCCATGAGACTGATAAAAATGGGTCTTTATTGTATGTATTATTCACTGTGTTTCACATTAATAGGTACATTTCATTTTTGGGGATTTTTTATTGTATCGAACTACAACAATTTTTAGGTAATTTTCAAGGGGTTTTTTTTAAAACTTCTTCCAAAATTTGGCGAACCTATTCCAATTCGTATACCAATTAATTGGTATACTTAAGGGTTAATATGTTGCAGATAGAGAAAATACTGAAATTTTCAGCTTTTTTCTTACACAATATTACGAAAGATTATTAAACAATTTTTCTTAATAAGTTTGTGAAAATTATAAACTATTTGAATTTTTTTTAATAATTTTATTTTTTATTTAACCGTGATTTTTTAATAAATAGTGACCATCGCTTCACAACGTAGTCTATTTTTCATGGCTTGCGGTGAGCACGATCTCTCGAATTGCTGAACTGAAAATTATGGAATAGAAATTAATTTTTGGTATTCTTTACTTTACTCGCTGCGCAGATAGCTCTGAATTAGACCCGCTGGTGCCCTAAGACGATTTCGCTAGATTTTCAGAGCACTGTGCACCCAGTGCATTAACGCAAGTGACGGAAGGTTATCGAAAAGTTTCGTGAAAATGAAAATTCCAGTAATGATGATGATTTTCCCAAACGGTTCGTTTTCGAGAGGTTTTTATTTGTTCTTTGGCATTAGGATTAGCGATATTAATTCAAATCAAGGATACAAGGTCACCTTTAGAAAAAGTCGATGTCGCAGTAAAATTTGGAACTATGCACGCATGCACTTCAGAGATAGCGTGATATCCGGAGCTGCGATTTCATTTCAACTTTTTTTTGTGAAAATGGCGATACTTACAAATGTAAACATAAGGCTTTTTTCATACATGCGAATGAGGGCTTTGAAACGCAACCAATTAACCTAAAATTTTGATTCTACGATATAGCTTTCTTAAACTACAGCAAAAAATACAACGAGCGAAACTGTATTTTTGTTTGTTTATTTAAAGTTTCGCCCTCCACGCTCAATGCAAACAAACAGGGCGATACTTTTTTTGCTATGAACTGTATAAGCGAAACTGTCATTTTCGTATTTTTTTAGGATTATTAAGCTGATACCAGCTGTAAATAGTAACAATGATCGCTATTGAAAAAAAAACCCGGACGAAATCGGTGGTGTATAACGGTAGTTATTGTAAAAAAACGTAAGAACGATACTTCAATGCTGATAGGTGGGACCGAAAAAGTAAACAATCGCCAAAGGGGCGATACCATCATTTTGTAAATTTCAATAGCAAAAACAAATATTAATTTAATAATTTCAAATACTTTATGAAGTTTTGGGTTTCGATCACTGAATCATGCAATCTAGGATGTAAAAAACACAATAGTTCTTAAATAGGAAATAAAAGTCTGGAAATATTCACTGTTGATTTTCTTTGAATGGTGTCACTGCTAGTATCGCCCTTTTCAAGAAAAAGCCTTGATTTCTTAGTTCTCAGTCGCGTTGGTGATTTGAGTAAAGTATAAACTTCAAATCGATTAAAAAAATGCGATTTTTTTGGCTCAGTACAATATATAACCCCTTTAGGAAAATTCAGTTTTCCCACCACAATTTAGATATTTTATTAACAGAGCATTAACAATAATTCGTAGCTATGTCTATTTTATGGGCCATTTTTTCGCTTCCCATTGATTTGATTTGAGATTTCTAGCACTGATGTTGTCCTATGCTGATTTGAGCGATTCTCTGAGTCCTGCCACTTTCCCATGTAGTATGTGTTATCAAAAACATCGCGAAGCATCAAGTTCTAAATGTTATCAAACGATATAATATCCGAAGAGAGTGATAAGAGTTATAAGAAATGTCTCATCACACTGTTAGGTGGATTAAAAGCGTTTTTTGGATAGGATTGACAAGTGGTTGAACGTTTTTCTATTAAAAATTTTTATGTTTTTTTTTTTTGAGTGGTCCAACTGGAGCTGTAAGGCTAAATTCTCGGAAGAGCTTTCTGCCAGAATCACTGACTACAACTGCGAACGACACAGGAAATATTACCCACCAAAATATTGCACCCGACAACGATTCTGATTGTGATATTGAGGGTACGGTTCAGATATGAGGACGTGGAAACTTTATGATCGCGTGGGAACGAGCGTTTATATGTTCGCGCTTGAGACCGCGTTGATCAGATCCACTTAATCCTTGAGACGTTTTTGGATCAGAGCAGGATTGCTTGATCGTATCCCTTCAAAAATCTTTCCTGCATCCTTGAAAGCGACATTCAAAGAGTTTGGATGCGCATGATATTGGACAGATACAACGTTATGTATTTCTTTTCATACATCCAAAAATTTTCAAATAAGACGAAATATGCATTCGATGAACCAACCAAATATTTCTACAGACAGTCTAGAAACATTCCTTATTTTAAATAGCGTTTGCATTAAGCATGATATCACTATAAACCATCCCAATTTCCATTACTAATTTGATTGCAAGCCCTTTCATTCAAGATCTAACTATTGAAATAAACTATAAAAAGAACTGTTAAAAATCTGATCAATCGGCTCATCGGTTGCCGAGATATCGTGCGCATCACTATACTGTAAGGAAATGCTTCGGTACAACGGCCGCAAATTAATCCATTCTTGAATGAAAAAATCAACATTCTTAAGCAGTGTTTTGAGAATGGCTTTGACTATATACCGAAAAAACATATCAGTGAGCCTAAAGATCCACTGATCTGATCAGTTGGAAAAGCACAATCTGCATTCACTACTTACTCCAAATGTTTGCCGGTAAAGATATTTCATACAGAATTTCATTCGCAGAAACTAAGTCTTTTGGAATAAATTAAATCTTTTTCCCGGGATTCCCGAATCCCGGGAATGAGAAAACATAATTTCCCGGGAATCGGGAATCCCGGGAAATTCAAAAATTCCGGGATTCCCGGGATGGAAGCTCTATCACTGATCACGATTGCATGTTCGCCTTTGTGTATCATCGCGAAAGCCTCGAACGTTTGCCTCAAGCGTGCTAACGTGCTCGATCGCGTGTGCGTTTGTATGTCGCGTGTGCTAGCGTGTATGTAACTGCGCGTGTAGGTATAAGCACGATTTTGTAACCGTGCGGTTATAAGCATATTTGCGTGTGCTCTAGAATGACCGTGCGGAGCGTAAATCTGATACTTACATTTTAGAAGCTAGAAGAGAGAAACTGCCCCCGTATCGCTAGAGCTCCCGGTCACGTCGCCATGGAACATGTTATATAGTGGATATCAGCGGCATTTTTTCTATTTATTTATTAGATTTAACCAGACTTCCCATGAACATCGACAATTTCGTACCTGTGTACAAAATTTTGTGCACACGTTCAACCTCTAATATGATTCGTATCGATCCAAGCGAACGGTGTACAAACTGTAGTTCAAACATCCTTGTACGTACACCGTGCTAATGAGAATGAGAAAGATAAAACTAGAGCCTCGAACCTACGTGTACGCACACCGTGTACGTACATGGGGTCCGGTTGTGCAGGTGAACACGTGCACGTGTTTAGGTACGAAGTAGCGTGTTTGAGTTCGTATACGAACTGTGTGTTTAATATGAGCACAGAACCAGAGTGAACATTGTGTGCGATGTGCATACGGGAAGACTGGAGTTAACCAACTGAAGACTAGGCCACTAGGACCGATGGTGGGGTCTTTCAAACGTGATTGATTTATGATCGCGCGAACACGGGCGTTGGCAGGCTCGCGTTTAAGACTGCGTTTATAAGTTTATAAGTACTAAAACGTTCATTTGATCACCGGGCCGTTTTCATATTTACGAGATTGTGAGTCTAGGTGTGCGTGTAAAATCATAAAGCATTCGAGTGATTGTATGTTAACATGTTTGATCACGTGTGCGTTTGTATGTCGTGTGTACTAGTGTGTATGTAGCTTTGCATGTATAAATTTGAATGTATATTTCGATAAACAAAAATTTTACTCAAACTACGGTGTTTGAGCTCACGAACAATCGCCGGGGGTGGTTTTTCCGCTAAACATAAAGCAATCGCACTATTACGTTAGAGTTCCATCATTAGTCACTTGTTTTGCCTTCATTTTCGAAAATATGCTTTTGTACGCTTGTGAACAATACTCTGAACTGTCATTGAGCCAATTTATAGACAGCTGATGCCAGTGCGACAGCTGCGCGAACGGTCTGAAGTTAGTTACACTTCGAGTGCCGCACCATGTATAACCGTGTTGTCATTTGCATATTCACGTGGATTTTTGAATTTTCACGCGAACCGTGAGTCTAATGTTCAATTTTGAGTGGACAGCTCATGTGTTAGAACTGAAGGCATGAACCCAGGGTGCTAGGTCCAAGAGTAGAGGCTTCGGAACGATTCATGATTGCAAGGCAGGTTTGTATAATCGCACTTAAGACTGCGTTTATAAATTGTAGGTGTTGAAAACTTTACTTGATCACAAGGGTGATTTAATCTTTTCCAGGTTGCGAGCATAGTTATGCGTGGATGATCGCAATTGCATGTTTGAGTTCGTAACCAGGGCTTGATTATTGGAGTGTTTCTATTTATGCGAGAACGCAGGCTTAAATGTGCGCAAATGATCGCATGCGAGACAAGATTTGGATTACCGCGCAGGGCTCGAGCGCTTATAGGTTATGAGGTTAATCACGTCGGCCTGACTGTCGCATGTATGTAACTTCACGTGTATAAATTCGATTGTATACACGTGCAACCGCTTACATATTCGTGTTAAATGTTCGCGCGAATTTGAGTGTACGGTTCAGATGTAGAAAGAAGTGAGTTCCCCGATATAACTAGAGTATCCGGCCTCGGTGCCCTGAGACTTCTAGTGTATACGAGTTTGATTTTTTGTGACCAAATTTGAAGGCATGAAGCTAGGCTGCTGGGACTAAAGGTAGATGCTTCCGGACGTGACCGATTCGTGTGGGAACGAGCTTTGTTATATACGCACTAAACCCGACGTTTATAAATTCGTAAGTGCTAACATATTGGCCTAATCACGTTCCGTATGCGAGATCGCGGGCGTAGGTGTGCGAAGATGATCGGTATTACATAATCGCATACATGACCAGATTCGTATTATAGCGAAAGATACTAGCGTTTCTATGTGAACGTGTTCGATCGCGAGGGCATTTTTATGTCACGTATGCTAGCGTTTTTATAACTTCACTAACCGTGTTTATATAACTGTGTAGTCGTTTGCATATATTCGGGCTTTTGAATATTAAAACAAGCCGTCATTCTGATGTTTAATTTTGAGTGTACGGGTCAAAAGAAGGAAGAAAGAAAGTTTCCTCATGTCACTTCGCTCACCAACTATGACGCCCTGAGACTTGTTGTCTAGTGTATGTAAGTTTCGTAGTTTAGAGTGGAAGCTCCCGGATAAGTATTTTTGAAGCATCGTGCGAGAGCGGGCGTTTGTATGTTGGCGCATGAAACCGCGTTTATTAATTCGTAAGTGATACCGTACCCAAAAGACTAACCGTATGATTTACATTCGTATACTGGGTGCGCCAGCTGGATGTACCCTTTTTGAACATTGAACAACTCCGCCATGCTTCAACCGATTTTCACAAGTAAACAAGTTTTTTAGGATATTTTATGCCATTTATTATAAACCAGGTTTAGAATACAACGTCGATTAAATTACCACCCCCATTTGATACACAAAAAGTAGCTTTTTTGCAGGCATTTTGTATGACATTGGACAGCATTTCGGGCTTAATTGCAGAAATTTTGGCTATATTAGCTTTGAGTACATCAAAGTTCTTAGGTTTGCAAAAATAAACTTTACTTTTCAAGTAACCCCATTGAAAAAAGTCTGGTACCGTTAAATCCGGAGAACGAGGAGGCCATTCCAAATCACTATTTTTTGAGACAACGCGTCCTTAGAGTTTGCTCTGCAAGAGCTTAATTGTAATCTTGTTGAAAATAGAAGCTTTTCAGACCTTTTTTCTGCATTTGTGGACAGACGAAGAGCGCCAAAATCCAACGATAGCGTGCGTCGTCGATGGTCTCTCCCTCTTTGAAGAAAGAGGACCGATGATTGTTTTGGACCACACTCCCAAACGATTTCAGCGCGTTCTTTTGGTGTAAATCGACTCATAGCTAAAATGGCACTAAATGACGGTTCGGAATTGTGTTTATCTGTCAAAATCGGCTGGAAAATGGCGGAGTTGTTCAATGTTGAAATAGGATACATCCAGCTGGCGCACTCTGTAACTATGAGTCTAATGAGGGATTCCATGAGAAACCGGCCGACCGCAAAATATGACCATCGCCGACTCGAACGAAACTTTGCAGTTGTGTTCGGTTTATGAATCTCCATGATTTTTTCTGGCAATTGCAATATTTTGATACAAGAACGCTTTTTCAATTGGGCCTAGACATTCCTGCGTGCATTACTTTCATTTTTTTGTTCGATTACTGTATTTTAAACAGCAAAACGATCTGAGAACGAGTTGCGGGGAATGATTTGATACAAGAACTTCTGCACGAAAAAAAAAATAAACGGAAAAAATGTTGAGTCATTTTTCACAAATTTATGTTACAAATTGCAAAAAAATTGCACCAAACAATTTGTTCAATGTTGTGGTAATCAAAATGCAATAGTTGTCGAGATATTTGGAATTTTTCTCCAACAAAAACAATTAATTCGTATGTTTTAATTGCCGCATGGTTCTACTGTATCGATTTTGTTAGCTATTTTTGTCAAATTCAAGACTACGAGAAACGAAAACAATGAAATTGAAAGACTGATAGGTATTCCAGAGCGAATCAGTTATAAACTTAGAACGGAAACCGCATTCAGCCTCTTTCTGAAATGTATAGGCAGGTCCAACTTTATACTTGAGTTATGGGAGGAATTGGGAAGAATTATATTCAAACGAGAACCTGGACTTTTGCACACAAGAATTATCAGATTTGATCAGCCGCATATAGCCTTTTACCGAAATATAAAGCCAGGATTAACTTCAAAATTTAGTTGCGCAAAAAATTGGGGTAAAATGGGTGTATGCGTTTCGAGAGATTAATCTAATTATCTTCAATCGATTATCTGGGCTCTATATATAATATATAGTCTTGAACATAAACTCAAACAAAAGGGGGAATTGGGGCAAAACGGACATGATACCGTACCGTTTGGTTGTTCTACTAGCAATAAATTTTTCATACCTTTTTACATAAAAATACATTTCCTGGTAAACCTCATCCAGCCTTTTCAAAAAAAGTTTTTGATCCATTTTCTCCCACTGTAATTGCGAAAATCCTACTCCAAGAAACCTGCTTGGTTAAAGTTTGAGCATAAATAATTAGGAAAAGATGGGGTAAAATGCACCCTATTAGGAAATATGATCATAACTTAGCTAGAGAACATTAATTAGGAGAATTTAATTAATGATATCATTTAACCAACATTTTCCCCAGTAATCGCAATCATAACGCATTGCAAATTATTCAAAAACATGAAAAATATGCAATGTTTCAAAAAATAACACTTAGGCAAATTGGTAGGATAAAACGCACTTGTGCGGGGATAAACTTCACCACAACAAGTGGGCATTATTCACTACAACAACGGGACAGAAAGCTCTTTGGACAAGCACGTAATTTTGTTTTCTGTAGGGATTTCACAAAAGTGTAGCATTAAATCGCCTTAAGTGCAATTATTAGCTTTTCAGAACAATTTTTCTGTTTAGAAAAAATGGGTAGGTAATGCCAGAGACATTGCCAAAATGAAGAAGCAGGCTGTTAATACGAATACTGGAATTTTTACTGATTTCTGAGAGGTTTTATTTAAATAAGTTATTTCGGTATTTCTAAAGGAAATAGCGAAATAACGGTACAGAAAAATTCGATTTTCTGCTGTTGCCAAATGAGTTGTTCCACTTTCATTAAATGCTCTTTTCAGGGATACCATATGAGGATACATATGTTCGAATATTTTAGATTTCAATGTTCGTGTACCGATATTTTGGTATTTCCAATACAAACAACGAAATAACTGGTTTATACAACCTATCGTCAGATAGTCAAAATCGTAGCATTCGTATTAACAGCCTACAGTGTATTCTACTTCACTCCGGTTATGTCTCTGACATTACCCACCCATCTTTTATTCTGTTTCAAATTATTTTTTTTAAATCTTGGGGATTACAATTTGGAAATATTTAAAATTTAAAATTACTTTTTATATTACTACTAAGCGTAATAATATTTAGGGTATCTTGAAAGTTCGACTTAAAACTAGGAATACAGATCGATAAACAAATACGATTAATTGATTTTTAATATAATTAAGGAAGGCAAACGGACACATTTTTAAAGTCTAAGGGGGTCGATTTATTTGACTGACAATGTTAAGCTCGAGTTGTGCGTTTTGTTCCCATTTGGTGTTCCACCAGGAAGCAATCTAGTATCACCACTTTGTGTCACATTCTTCAACGCAACTCGAAAAGTGATTTGATCAACTTTTGTCGGTTTGATTATTTTTGAGTACCACTTCGATGGTACAATTTCACTTTCCCTCCATTCTCACAATGTGCTAAATATTTTAAATGCAACTTGGATTTCACTTAAAAAAAGAAAAATATCACAGATATAAATCCTAAGAATAGAATGAGTTCAATGAAGATTCATAATTAATTTTCACCCAGAATAATTTTGTCAGTTGGTTTATGACAGTACTTGATACTTGTTGCATATCTCTAGGCATTACTTTTCACATATTGAGCAATATTCGCGCTGGATCAAAATTAATATTCATTCTAATTTTAAGGTGAGCCAAATCAACAGACCAGTTTAGTGTTTTCAACATTAACCTAATCCGCTTAAAATCACACTTAAAAATATTTACATCTCACAAGATGTACATAAAAGGAGCGTCACAATTCACTTGAATTTACATTCAAGAACATGTAAAAAAGCGCTTTGTTCACAATTCTCCATCTCCATTTAACCGAGTTCTACATCAAAAGAGAAACACATGTCAAAACATGTAAAATTTCATTATTAGGCGGCAAATTATGTTGCATTGTGGTTTACGTTAAATGTAATTTTCATTTTTTCTAAGTGTGAATTTGTAAGCATGGTCGCTGACCACTTTTTCAAAATATAATTCCTTTTTGAAAATTTCTACAACCGCAACGGTTACATATCTGTTCGCAGTTGATACTGAAATTGGACTCCAAACAAACGCATTATTTAAATAGAGAATAAAAACTATCCGAAAGTAAATCGATCGACTTTCCTAAAATAGCACTCGTCCATGTTCGATCCAAAAATACACTTTTTTCCAATCCCGCTTTAGGACAAAACCAACATCACGGGATTACATCTGTGCACAGTCAGGCAAGAATTTCAAACGTGATTAATGGGACAACGCGTGACGATCCAGAGAAGACTGGTTGCCTTCGAGAAAAAAAACTTGCCCACTAGCTGCTGTTGACGTTGACTGCTTGCTTGCCTTGATAAAGCGGGGAATCCGTGTCATGCACGGGGTCGGTCAGCGTTCTAAAAATGTGACAGAACATAAAAAAAAACCATGCTTCCAAGCGGCGAGCCAGATAATTTTCGTTTTCGTCTATCGACGAATGGATGCTTCAGGAGCCACGGTGCACCTCGGAACCGAAAATAGCTCGTGGGTGAGAGATCCAATTTCGGAGATGTCGACATCCACACGCGAACAAAACGGTTGTAGGTAATGGAGTAAGCTGTCACCATTCCGCGGTGTGTTTTGTTGCTGCACACGTGCTGTCACGCATGTTTCTGATTAGTTTCGGCTACCGGATCGGCGATTTGTACTGCGGTGTGTTTGCTGTGCTTCGGGGGACATTCATAATCATTAGTTTCAGAAATGATGGGGTAAAGGTTATTTGCCGTGGCTGAAATGTGACGTTTACTATCGTTTTGAACTACTCTCAGTTCGGTCGGTGGGTAGAGAAAATTTAATAAATCAACACGATTATTTAATGGTACTTTAAAGCATGTGGATGCTTTTCAGTTTACGTGACACCGATCGTATAATGGTTGTTGATTCAATTTGACGCCTCGTCGTACTTTTGAAGTGGGATCATATTTAATGGATTACGAAAAAAACAACGATAGGCTTGAAGTAAGCTGTTCCATGGTTTGATTGCCTTAACTTTGCTCTGACCGTTAGTAGAAGTTTATCGTTTAATGTAGAAGGTTCCGTTGTCTGTGAACATATGCTAGCTGTTAGGAACATGATTCATTTAGCGAACGGAAAGCAAAATTAAATATCTGTTCTCACGAGTAGCGAAACGAACAATTGCTAGCTGTGTAAGTAGACGTATGTTATAGTAGCAGCCAGCAGAGAGAACGTTTTCCGTTCTAGTTAGACGTTTGTAGCTGCATCGGACCACTGCACATTAATTGATCTAGACACTGTAGTTTGGGAAAGTAACGCATCATAACTACCTATACCCACTATTTGATTCGGTGCACATGCAGCTCAAGCAAGCGTGACCTAGAACTTCCGCAGCTCTCGTTTGTTCCGCTTTCCGCGCTAGCGAGCATTTGCCGAGGGAGGGGGCTCCGGGGAGAGATTTGTACACACGTACACATACCGTCTACTTCTAGTTAATTCGATTTGAGCACCGCTACAGGAAACTTGCTTCTGGATGCTTGAAACATGCGCCAAAGTTGTTGCAAAACTTGCCGTTATCATTTGAGGATAATTGGATAATTGCTAGATGGGTGTGATTAGACGATTCGGAGTGTTGTGACTGCTATAATATTATGGTGAACATTTGTGGTTTGTCATGCACCGTTTTATGGCCAGAGCATCGCGAAAATAGGTTCATCGCGTTTTACAAACATTTATGAACCTTTATGAAATTCAATCAATAGTATTCGAACAATGCTCCGAACCGAATAATTGATTTTCAAGAGGTTTGTTGAAAAAGGCAGCGAAAAAACTGCTTTTTTGATTTTCAACGATGTCCGTTTCTTGGGGCTTTCCCAGTTGAACCTTAGTAATGCCATTTTTACATTTGTTATAAAAGAAATGTATAGAATGCGCTCAAAATTTGAGATTTTTTTCCGAGACCCGGAGGACCGAGTTTCATATACCAATCAACTCAGCTCGACAAATTGGGACAATGTCTGTATATATGTAATTGTGTGTATTATTCATTTCATTTACTTTTTATTTTGTTTATTTCATTTATTTTATTCATTATATTCGTTTTATTATTCAATCATTCCTGTTTTTCATTTCATCCAATTTGTAAATTTGAAAGAATTAATTTTAATTTCTATTAATTTGATAACTTTTTTAAAATTGTTTGCGAGCCGATTTCCTAGTTTAAAAGTTAAGCAAAGGTGAAGAAATCGGCCCTAATTTTAATATTAATAAGCGGAAGAAATTTGATTTATTTATTTTATTAATTTGATCGTTACTAATTTTTTTTTTCGGGAGTTGCCCTACTGGAGCTGTAGAGCTAGGTTCTCGGAAGGGCTCCCCGTCAGTATCACACACTACAATTGCAAACGAGACAGGCGATGGCGCCCACTAAAACGCTGCTTTAGGCCAATTGTAGCGGGCCGTGATTCTGAATGTGTTATCCTTGGTACGGTTCAGGTATGTGCGGGCGAAGGGACTTCGCGATCGTGTGTATCATCGCGAAGGGCTCGAGCATTTGTATGTTAACGTGTTCGATCGCATGTGCGTTTGTATGTCGCGTGTGCATCGCGTGTAAAAATTCTATATTAAAACCGTTTGCTTTTCGCATATTCGCGTGTTCTAGAATGATCACGCGTGGACCGTGAATCTGATACTTAATTTTTCGTGTACGGTTCAGATTCTAGAAGAAAGTGGGTTCTTGCATATTACAAAGGTTCTCAGTCATGTCGCATTTAAACGTGGTGTCTAGTGAATATAATCTTTATTTTTTGATTGGTATAACTGAATGTATGGACCTAAGTTTCTGAAATGGAGGGTAAAGATTTCCGGACGTGACCGATTTATGATCGCGCGCTTTTGTGGGTTCGCGAGACCACGTTCGTAACTTCCTAAGTACTAAAACGTTCACATTGTTGCCGGAGTTTTATAAATTTTGCGCGATCGCGAACGTAAGTGGGCGTAGATGATCACGAAGAGCTCAAGCCTTCGTATGTTGACGTGTTTGTCGCGTGTGCTCGCGTGAATAAATTCGATTTCGTAACCCTGTGGCCATTCACATATTCACGTGTCTTCTTGGATGGCCACGCGGACCGTCATTCTGATATTCAGTTTTCGGTGTACGGATTACATTCTGACAGGGAACGAGTTACCCCATATCACTAGAGTTCACGGTCATGTCGCCATGGAACGTGTTGTCCAGTGGATATGAGTGATTTTTTTTAATTGATTCAATTGAAGGCATGGACCTAGACTTCTGGAATCTGGACGTTACCAATTCATGAACGCGCGAGTGTGGGGGACTATAGGTTTACGCTTGAAACCGCGTTCGAATGTGTATAAGTACTGAGACGTTCATATTATCACCAGGATTGTTATCATGTCTGCGAGAGCGCGGGTGTAGGTTGCGTGGATGATCGCGAAGAGCTCAAGCATTTGTATGTGTGTTTGTCGCGTGTATGTGACTTCGTGCGTATAAATACGATTTTTATGTCGCCATGTATTTTAGTGGATATGAGCATCATCTTTTTGATTGGTCCACCTGAAGGCATTGGACTTGTGCTACTTGGGCAGAGAATGGGGGTTTCCGGACGAACCCGATTCATGATCGCGCGAACACGGGCATTTGGAGGTTCACTCTTATGAATTTATAAGTGCTAAACCGTTCACTTAGTCACCGGGGTGGTATCCTGATTGCGAGATCGTGGGTGTGGTTGCGCGTGCATGATCGCGAAGGACTCGAGCATTTGTATATTGACGTTTTTGTCGTGTGTGTTAGTGTGTATTTAACTTCGCGTGGATATATTATTTTTATAAGCGTGTGGTCATTCGCATGTTCTTCAATGATCGCGCGTGGACGTCTTGTCTAGTTTTTATTTATATTGGTCCAACTGAAGGCATGAGTTTGGGCTGCTAGGATCAAGGATAGAGACTTCCGGACGTGACCGATTCATGATTGCGCGAGCGGTGGGTTGATGCATAAAACCGCGTTAGTAAATTTTTAGGTTCACTTAATTACCGGAGTGTTTGAATGTTTCATTTCTGATCAGGTTTGTGTTATCGCGAAGGCCACGTTTGTACGTGGAATGAGAGATTGTAAGTGCATATGAGAGAATAAGCAATTTGTTTTAGAGAGTATTAGCATGGATCTAATTTAAAATATAGCGATAAAAGAAGGGTCCTAAACCCGCATTGTATATTATTTGACCATGGCAGTGAATAATAAAGGTCGCCAAGTTAAGTACTAAAATTGATCACAATTCAGCTTAATTGAAAAGAAAATAATCGTATCCCTAGTTTCTGTGATATAATCACTGTAATACTGCTTTGGTGGAAAAGCCCCCGGACCACATCAAGGTACAGTATCACACCAAGGGAATTTGATCGTTATTAATCTTTCCACTCTTATTAATCTGATGACCATTTTTCTGTTCGTTTTTTTTTTAATTTTTTTTTTCAAATTTTGTTTGTTTTATTGATTTTCTATACTTTATTCAGTTTATTCGAGCTTTTCTTTGTACAGGAATCGACACTGTTCTCTTCCTACCTGTAGTTGGGTGCTTACTTCGCATAAGTTCTAAAAACTAATGAATGATCCAACAGTGATAGGTGTAAGAAATGTCTCATCTCACTGCTAGGTGGATTATATTTCGGGTTTTCTGGTGAAAATACTTCGCAGTCCAATACCCAGTATTTCGGTCCGTGATTATTTGCAAATCTACGCTTTTGATTTATTAGCTTTTTGACTCTTCTTTGATCTAGAATTTTTTCTGGAACAAGTTTGGGAGCGAGTAAAGGCGCTGTAACCTGGTCCATTAGCCATGACAGGGCTAAATACCTCTGTCCCATCCCTGGAACCAAAGGAGTGACATTAACCCTCTTAGCAAAGTCACTCCCAACGATTTATCAGACCCCCATCAAATTGAAACGGTTGTGTACGGTTGTCCACGTTTCTTCCTTATTCAAGGTTCAAAAAAATGATTTAATTATTCATTGAATGAATAATTGATTGCCGTATAATTTTGAAACATCTTTATTTTGTACGGTGCACAGTTGGCCTGGTCGCTTTAATACTTGTGTCATATTCAATATGTACCACAAACATTAATAATGACAAAATAAATTGTGGACGAACGTCTGCAATTTTCCAGGATCTTTAGACTAGACTAGACTAGACTAGAACAAGTTTCAAACAACATTGGAAATATAAATAATTATGTATAAGCTATTAGATATCTTTGATAGCACTGATTATTTTCGTCAACCTCTAATGCTTTATTGGTGGTATCCAATGGGTAAAACTAATCGAAATGGTGAGTGAAGCGAAAGCAATTATGTGAAAAAATAGCGATAAAGAGGCTGGATTCGAACCTACAACCTTCGAGACTCCGACCCATATGCTTTCCATGGGATATGATGACATCCCAGAAAGAACATATGATTATAGCACTAGCGACGGTGATCGTACCCTGCCGGCAAAGGGAGATCACACACAACCACTGCCACCACCCAACACATTTGACCTATTTAATTTCCCTGCTAGATACCAATGCCCGGGTTTTTATTATCGTCTGGTGTTTAATTTTTAGTTCATTACCCATCATACTTCGGTTGCTGACAGAGTTAATGACGACTGTCGATTTCTGTCCCTTGCCCAGTTGCCATCATATCCCAGAAATAGCATAAGGGTTAGTGCATTGGACCGGAGTCTCGAAGGCTGCGGGTTAGAATATCGCCTCTGGGGGAATATTTTTTTACATAATTGCTTTCGCTTCACTCACCATTTCGATCAGTTTTTCCCGTTGGATACCACTAAAAAAATCTTAACCCTCAAAAAGGCAAGCTAAAATGGTGACTTCAAAGAGGATGGCTCTTAAGACCCAATGAAATCAAAAACCTCATTTTTTGTCGTTTTATCAGTGAGAGAATCGAAAGCCCGAAAACGCTCGATCTTTCGAATTTCAAACTACAAGTTCATTGAAATTGGAGAACTGTAGCTAGCCGGGTCTCTGAGACTCGTTGCCTTTTTAAGGGTTAAATAAGGTATTGGCACTTACGTCAAAAAAACAAAAATGAATTATTAGTTTATCCTCTAATGATTTGAACAAATGACCTCCATTTAATATTAACCCAAGCTCTATGAAGATCAGCATCGAATTTCACGGTGAAGTTATCATTAAGGTCATATTGAAATAATTGAAACGTCTTTAATTAGAGCGCCGAAAGCTATTCCACCGCTTAATGAAACGAAGGACACGCAGTACTCCAACGAAAATGAATCTTTTGTTTCACCAACACGATTACATAACTCAACTCATCAACTATCATCTCGAATGCCTAAGCCGGTGGTACTCCGGATCGATGTGCCCATTTGTTGATGGCCGCTTCATGAATCATGATCAACATTATCATCATCCATTTCATACCTCTAGGGCAAAGGAGTCACACAGGATGATCACGTGCCATATGATCAACCTCCTCTCTCTGTCTCTCTGTGCGCGCACAAATTGTCCCATCGCGCGCGCTGCGCGATGCTCAGCGCACGCCCGCCGCCGTGAACTACTCGCAAAGCAAACAACATCATCCACCGCAAGTCAAGAGGTCCATTAGCATAAAAATGAAATTATTTCCACCTGCTTTCCAGTCTGCTGCTGTCGCGTCGGTGACATGATGTATGCAAGTAACCGTGGATGGCTCTGTGCGATGATTCGTTTGTGTGCATTGGTTGTTGCGTTGATTTTTATTTCTGCCATCCGCGGCGACCTTTTGTGTAAAATAGTTTCGCTAGGCAACGTTTCCCATTTCGCGCTTATCTCGTTATTGTGTTTTCCGATTTGGTTGGGTTGTTTGGGATTGAGGTTTTGTTTTCTATTAGTCTGTGTGGCCGGATAATTGCACTTCAATGCACGTGTACGTGTATGTGGCTTTGTTTTGCATTTGCGGCGACATTTGCGATACTCACTAATTGGAGTGGTTGACGCCGACATGTGGTGGCAATAGCTGAAATATGCAAACCAGATGAGTTTCACTGTCAAGGTCACCCGGCGAGAGCGTGGTACATTTGCAAGGGAGCTGGGGCTGATTTATGGTTTAATCAATTGTTCTAGTGGCGCTTGAATAGTCTGCGTGTTTTGACGCGGTTGCCCATTTGTGTTTACGTTGGTTTTACACCAATATTGCAGACTTATTACACTAAAATTTGAATGAGTTTAATCGATAGCATTACCATTAATAGCGCAGGGAGATATATCTGACGCCGACATAATTTTTTCGCCATCCTCAAACAAAAAAACCTCACATTATGTCAAATTTCCTATAATCAAAGTTGTTATACAAAAATGTCACAAAAAAGGAAATTTTGGAGCTAGCGTCAATCCGATGCGAGCTTAGTCCTATCCTTAAGTTAGTGTCGGATTCTGATGAGACGAAATCGAAACGCATATTCCATAACTAATTTAAAAATAATAGTTAAATTGTTAGAAGGGCGAATTATCTTATCAACTTAAACAAGGAATATTGTACCATGAAAAGTTAAATTTACGCACAACCACCTCAAATTTCAATAGTTCTGCAGTCATTGTTAAATGACAGACTTCGTTGTTTTTTAAATTGACAGATTTTACTTGAAAAAGCTGGTAACCCCAGTAATTGATGCTAATAGGTTAGGAGCTACGATAAAAATGGAAACAAAATAAGAAATGCAATCTCTAACGATGTGTAAAAAGTGTTAACCATAGAAAAAGCGAAACATTCCGCAGTGGAAGTAGACTCAATAGACTACCATGCATTGGATTGTGATGACGAACTTGTAAACCACCATGATATGTTGCGGTGCGTGAGTTTCTAAAGTAACGCCTACTGCACTTTCTATCGAGGCGTTCATTTTTTCGAGATAAATTACTAGCGATGATGAACATTGTGTCGTAACGAAATCAAATTTTAGTTTGATAATCAGTTGATTTGAAAAGAAAAAAACCTATTTTAATCCACCTAGCGGTGCGATTGTGCCTTTCTCAATAATGAATCACGAGAATGTGTGCGTTGTTTATATTCATTAAAAGCTTTTAAATGCATATATTACATTTTATTATTATACATCACATAACAACTACATACAGGAAAATACATCATTATTCGAGTTCTAAAATTTTGAAAAAGAAAAAACAGCCACGGTAATATTGAACTGAAAAAAGGTGCAAAATCGGCAAAGTCCCAAAGAGTCGATATTTATAAAAAAAAAATTTTCGAGATAACTTAAAATCTCGACGTTTCATGCATTTTAAAGATGTTTGGCATCAAAAATACGAATTCGATTTCTGAAATTTCATGAGCTCCCCCCTTTGAAAAAAAAAATTGAGTTCCGGCTTATATGGGAATTTCATATGTGACCGGACGGTTTAGTCTATATTTCCGGAACCATATAAGCGATCCGTACGAAATTTTATAGACATCTATGGGGATATTATAGCTATCATTTGGGACTAAGTTTGTGAAAATTGGCCCAACCATTTCCGGGAAACTGATGTGAGTTCGTAAATTTTGAAAGATGGCCGCTTTTCCCAGGCACTTCCGGAACCGTCTATGGTGGTTAATGTAGTCAACGAAAGTTTGGTTGGCCGCCGGTGACCTAGAACAGCAAATTTAAGTTGTTTGAGAGACATTTTAGCGAAATTTTTACCTTTTTTGCTTTCATCGGAGTATCGGTTTGAATCACAATTTGCTATGTGATCGCACGCCACAACCTGTAACTCCGGAACCGGAAGTCGGATCGGGATGAAATTAAATAGCCATTTACGGGGACGCAATACCTTTCATTTGAGGCCAAGTTTAGTCGAATCGGTCTAGCCATCTCCGAGAAACCGATGTGACTGTTATTCTGAATTTAGATACTTCCGCCGGGGCTTCCGGAACCGAGGATGGTGGCCAATGTGGCCAAATAGACTTTGAATGGATGTTAGTGACCTAATACTACAAATCGAAGCAGTTGTGGTCATATTTTGGAAAATTTTTCACCTTTATACATTCATTGCAGAATTTATTAAAATCGACATTTTCTGCGTGTTCGTACTTATCACCCTGTAATTCCGGAACCGGAAGTCGGATCCATTAGAAATTCAATAGCAGCCTATGGGAACGTTGCACCTTTCATTTGAGACTAAGTTTGTCAAAATCGGTTCAGCCATCTCTGAGAAAAATGAGTGACATTTTTGGTCACATACACACACACATACACACACATACATACATACACACATACATACACACACAGACATTTGCCGAACTCGACGAACTGAATCGAATGGTATATGTCACTCGGCCCTCCGGGCCTCCGTTAAAAAGTCGGTTTTCAGAGCAATTGCAATACCTTTCTATTGAGAAAGGCAAAAAGGTGCGAAATCGGCAAAGTCCCAAAAAGTCGATTTTTATAAAAAAAAAAATTTTTCGAGATAACATAAAATCTCGACGTTTCATGCATTTTAAAGATGTTTGGCATCAAAAATACGAATTCGATTTCTGAAATTTCATGAGGTCCCCCCTTTGAAAAAAAATTTGAGTTCCGGCTTATATGGGAATTTCATATGTGACCGGACGGTTTAGTCTATATTTCCGGAACCATATAAGCGATCCGTACGAAATTTTATAGACATCTATGGGGATATTATAGCTATCATTTGGGACTAAGTTTGTGAAAATTGGCCCAACCATTTCCGGGAAACTGATGTGAGTTCGTAAATTTTGAAAGATGGCCGCTTTTCCCGGGCACTTCCGGAACCGTCTATGGTGGTTAATGTAGTCAACGAAAGTTTGGTTGGCCGTCGGTGACCTAGAACAGCAAATTTAAGTTGTTTGAGAGACATTTTAGCGAAATTTTTACCTTTTTTGCTTTCATCGGAGTATCGGTTTGAATCACAATTTGCTATGTGATCGCACGCCACAACCTGTAACTCCGGAACCGGAAGTCGGATCGGGATGAAATTAAATAGCCATTTACGGGGATGCAATACCTTTCATTTGAGGCCAAGTTTAGTCGAATCGGTCTAGCCATCTCCGAGAAACCGATGTGACTGTTATTCTGAATTTAGATACTTCCGCCGGGGCTTCCGGAACCGAGGATGGTGGCCAATGTGGCCAAATAGACTTTGAATGGATGTTAGTGACCTAATACTACAAATCGAAGCAGTTGTGGTCATATTTTGGAAAATTTTTCACCTTTATACATTCATTGCAGAATTTATTAAAATCGACATTTTCTGCGTGTTCGTACTTATCACCCTGTAATTCCGGAACCGGAAGTCGGATCCATTAGAAATTCAATAGCAGCCTATGGGAACGTTGCACCTTTCATTTGAGACTAAGTTTGTCAAAATCGGTTCAGCCATCTCTGAGAAAAATGAGTGACATTTTTGGTCACATACACACACACATACACACACACATACACACACACATACATACATACACACATACATACACACACAGACATTTGCCGAACTCGACGAACTGAATCGAATGGTATATGTCACTCGGCCCTCCGGGCCTCCGTTAAAAAGTCGGTTTTCAGAGCAATTGCAATACCTTTCTATTGAGAAAGGCAAAAAATATAATTAGCAATTTTGACGTAGGACTACGTCTTTGTTTTCGATATGGGGGTGCACTTTGCAAATTCAACAAAAATGGTATGTAACGAAAAGTGGTCCAATTTAAAACGCTTATAATTCAGTCATCTTACGGTAAATTTTCATTTTTTTTGCGCATATCGATCAGAAACACTTCTAAGAATAGATTCCAATAGATAAACCCAAAGATTTTTGATATCATGGCATTAAAATTTTAAATAAAGTTCAAAATAGTTAAAATACCACACATTTGCACACAGAAGGCTGCGCTTCCCTAGTTTGGCACGACAGATTTATGTACATATCTAACTCGCAACGCTTCTATAAATGACGTCATCATCGACTATTTAAAGAGCAGATTTGGTCGGGCAAGCTCAGTTGCCTCTTGGACAGCAGGCAGAGCAGAGCACCTCGCTGCATGCTCCCACAGCCAGTGTAGCAGAGGCTAGCGTCGTGGTACTAGTTGTCTCTTTCGCACCACCCATCATCACCAGCGTTGACTCATTTTGCTTGATGCGTATCTTCCATTCGTGTACGGACACGATGTACTGGCACAGCTTTTTGATTCAAGCACGGTACACCGTTCGCTTGGGTTTATTGTTTGAGGCGAATGTGTAGGTATATCCAAGTTTTGCGTGTATAATAGAAATCTGAGCGTTCGCTGCGCGAAGCGAAAGCTTTCGGTTTTTTTTTGCGTTGTCGTCTCCATGACAGGCTAAGGAGACGAAAATGCGAATGGATAGAAGAAAGTGCAACGAAGGTTTATTATTTACGTTTCATCAATTTATTGATTCCACGAGATTCATTTCCACTCAACCTATCCCACTTTGATTCTACCAATACATAGGTACTACAAAACCTATTTATGAATGGATGCACTGTTACTCAAAAAATCGCTGCAAAAAATGCATCTAAGTCCATCCATAAAACTATTTTCGATTCTTGTATATGTTTTGCTTCGATATATGATTAAGACCACTACATTCGCATTTATGTGTACTTTAGGAAAATTACAATAACGGCAAAATAAAACTATAAAGCTTGTCCTATACAAGAACTGTGACTGTATTGTCTAAAACATGACTTTTAAGCATCGGTCTGGTTGTTTACCGCACACAATAGCAAACTTTTTAAAATTTTAAAGCAGTTCCAGATATTAGTTCGGTTTTCCATCGCAGTTTTCTGTCTGCTTTCTTTAATCGGATTCGATCGCTCATTGTAAATAAAATGACCTGATGAGCAAGACGGTTTGATTCATGAAGTGAACTGTAGAAAGAAATTTTTGATTAATTATTAATCCAAATGTAATAAGAAATGAAATATTTCACGTATTGCAGTCCTACGTCTGCAATTCGTACAACCCCATGGGGCTGTCCCTTGTAGTTTTTTTTATCCAAAACACGCACAATGCTGAAAAACAACAAAAGAGTGATAAAAATACTATTTCCATTTTTTATTGATATGGAGAACTCCGGTCCAAATCGAACCATCGGCTGTTTCTCAGCCATGACGATACCGTGAGAAAAGACCTACACATAAACCAGAATATAACTGTATAGCACTGACACCATATAGAAAATTTATCGTTTCTCAGTTGTCATCTTCCTTAAATACAACTTATTTTACAGTGCTCTAACTTGTCTAGAAAATTAAAAGATTTTTGTTGGCGACAATGATTAATTAACTTCAATACACTTTTGCTTTGTGAATCTGCTGAATAATATCTTACATCTCATACCTCGATTTTGATGACTCTATCGACTATTTTTACACAATGGATGTAAGAATCATAAAATGTGCAGTTCTAGAGGAGGCACCTACATGACAAGTAGTTTTATTTCACAAAATCATTTGATTTGTTAGTAAGAATTAGGTCAATTTTTGGCAGTGTAGATGTTCAATAACAATAATATGTCGGAATATAAGTCCTACAAAACTGTTTCAGGGCTGATGGGTAGTTCCTCCAATATTGCTAAGCTATCTTCAATATAAATATACCTTAGATCTTTTTCAATAAGTGCGCAGATACAGTCAACGACACTATACTCTTTGAGCAGTGAATAAGCAACAAAGCGGTAGATATCATTTTTATTTCTTCACTGACAGCATTAACAGAGCGATTGTAAACTTCTGCTCTGTGCAAAATCTCCACGCGGAGATAGCCTGGGTACGAGAAACATTAGTGAAGATTGGGTACCCAATCTCGGTGCGATCTTTGGTCGTATGCTAACAGGGAAGGGAGGAAATAGAATATCGCCTGTTTTCCGTGCTATCAACAGATCTAAGCAGCTTCTGTCTCGGAACGGGCGGCTAAAGAAGGAATGCGGTGCCTCGTCAACTATATCCAACATGGCAGCCGTATTACAAGGCTAGGTGTCGCAGTCCTGGTAAGGTGGTATGCCGAATATAGTACCAAACAACATCGACAAATTTTACAATGGATAGAGGAAATGGAAAAATTGAGAAATGGCACGGCAATGTTTAAAGTACTCTGATTGGAAACTCAGTACTTAGAATGTCAGAATTCTGTGAGAACCTGCGAAAATCTTGTTCGGGAGCCCTTGAGCAAGTTTGATAGCACGGTACAGAATAAGTACTACATCTACTACATGGGCGGCGAAAAAGCAGTACTTGTACTGGGTTTCGTAGTGCTTGGTAAGCAGCAGCGACGGGTCATTAGATGGAGGTTAGTGAGGGACAGTACCTGCGTATTTAGGATAAAGGGCAAGTTCTTCAACTACAACTTGATAGCCTACCAGCGACAAACCTAATGATGTGAACGATAAACTCAAATGCACAGGTCGGGAGGGAATAACTTTTTCAGACGGTTATTGGTTTGAAAAGCTTCCACTCAACTACCTACAGCAACGACCTAAGGTTGATCAATCTCGCCGCAGTCAGTGGCAATATTCCAGCCGAATAGCGAAACGTGCTCTCGAACAGACCGTGATTTGATGGATAATCGACATTTCTCCAAAATCATTGATGCCAGGAACTTCCGAACCCCGAACGTGAACCATCTGGTGGTGTGCAAGATTCGCGATGAACTGTTCAGAGTGTTGTCGAGAATTATACCAGAAAGCTCGACGAACGAATCAAAGATCGGCCTACAAGGGAAACGGCGGCAACAGGTTCATAAGATAGTCACTACAACAACCGCAGAAGTTTTTGGTACCACACGTGGAAACCAGTGGAATGGCTGATCCGTTGCTGACGAGCGACGAACGAGAAAATTCACGAGCCTATGGCTTGCAGCGGATAAATATCAGAACAGAGAATAATATAGTGAGTTAAGGGCAGCCAACAAAAAAATATCAACTTAAGGAACATGAGTATGACAAAATGGTACTGTTGACAGATCCTCGAGGAGTGAATGACAGGTGGAAGAAGCACTTTGAGTTGTTTTCATTTTATTTAATTTCAGTCGACCTACGTTCGCACTGAGTACCAATCACCGACGCCAGAGAGATAATTCCACCATCTGGACCCTACATATTGGCCGTCCCTCCGGAATTAGGTCGTGACCACATATTTTTCACCTCAGAAAATCTCATCAACCTCTGCTGGATTTGAACGCAGACCCACAGGGGTCAATGAAGGTCACGCTTGCCACTCAACCACCGGCGCCGTCTCACTTTCAGCTGTTATTGAATGAAATGAGCCAGTAGAGAAGGCAAAAACATAATAAGGATTAGGGATTATGCATAAGCTGTGAAAGTTGCGAATTTTACAAGGCTATTCGACGACTGAAAGGCGGTAAGGTCGTTGCGAATGACGGAATTTCCGGCCGAACTTCTAAAAATCGGAAGTGGCCAGTTGTTCGAAGTAATACACTAGGTGAGCGGGATGATATAGATGAAAGAAGAAATGTCTTCGGATTAGTTGGATGACCTCATATACCCTATCTTTAGGAAGGGTCACAAACTCAAGTGTGATAACCATCGAGACAAAAGGATCTTCAATACCGCCTACAAGGTATTCTCTCGTGTACTGTTTAGCAGTCGGACCCGTTAGCTGAGTCTTTTGTCGGCGAATTAGCTAGTTTCGAAAAGTAAGATCAGAAGTTTAACCAGCGACAAATTTTGGAGAAATTCCGGAAATAATTACCGACTATCTTTTCGTGGATTTTAAAACGGCGTTGCGCTGTGACGATGACTTTGGCGGATTGCACACTGACTTCATCATGTTTGACCGCTGATTATCTAATAAGAGTTGCTTAGGAAGTGGTGAGTAAGAATTCATACCAATCCGAACCATAATAAAACCTCAACAGCATGATAGCCATCATTGCTAGCCACCCCCATATCCATCGTTCACGGGGAAGGATGAAGTAGACGGGAAGTGTTAATGCTTCCCCTACTTAACGGAAGGTAGACGACTCATCAGACTCTTCCATAGGTGTCGCGGAGTTGGTGGTTTGAAAGGGTATAAGGTCTAGGATTCGCTCCAAACAAGCGATGCAACCTGTAAAGCATGGTTTATTAGGTAGTAGTTTAGTTGGTTTTCGAGTATACGATCACTCGAAAAAGAAAAGAGTTTTGGTTCTTTTTAAACTCTGGGTAGCTGGCTACCGAGAGTATCCTATTTTTTTATAAACAAAAGCAATTTTAACTCCACACAGCCGACCGTGTAGAAAAGCTAATCTTATCTGCATAATGGTCTGGATCACTATTTATTTCGACAGACAGAATTCAGAAAAATTTCGCTATTCCTTCTCTACGATATACTACCGAGTGATAATTCGCTATATAGACAAAGAGTTATGATAGTTCAAGCTGTTATAATTCAAGGAAAGCATTTCCTATATACCATACCGGATTTTTTGTGAAATACACGTATACGAACGATAATATCGCAAAAACGTAAATTTAAAATAGATTCATAAAAACAGACGCGGCAAATTTTCAGTACGTATTGACCCGTGATCATAGATACTAGTCAGATAATGGTTTTATCGGGGCTAATTTCCGAAAAACTATTTATTGAGAAAAATTTTTAATCAAAGCTTCTATACAAACCAAACCGAAAGATTCAATCTGCAAGTTGGATACACGAGCAGTATCACGCGCGAGTCGTTTGTCCCCTTTCCCTGTCAGCATACGACCACAGATCCTAGCCGATCTACACTAATTCCACTTCCGCTCGAAACGAAACTGAGACAGAATCCAATCCGTCAACCTGTCGAAGTGAACGAACTAACATCGGCTAGGGATAGAACCCGACCCAGTCCCAAGTTTAATCAAAAACGGCAAAAGGTGGCCTGTACCCCGCTTGGCACCGCGGGGAGGAAATGGTTCTGTATCAGAGGTGTATGGCGATATCTATTGGCCTCATGTTGCACGATAATACAGCTTTGCCAACTCCTTTTGTGGATTTTAAAACGGCATGAGATTTGGTGAAACAAAACAAACTGTTTCAAATAATACTGAAATATAGTTTGCCGACATTACTCATTATGCTGATTCATATAACGGTTAACAGTTCAAAATCAAGCATCAAAATAACGAGAGGGGCATCCGGATCGTTCGTGGTGATATATGGATTCAAGCAGGGTGATGCACAGCTTAATCTTTTACTCGACACACCGCTCAAAGGTGCGATACGAAGATCTGATGTGCAAAGGAACGGAACCATCTTGACGCTGGCTCATATGCATCTTGGATTCGCAGACGACATCAATATAACTGGCATTGTTCGTAGAGCAATGGAACAGGCATTTGTGACATTCAAAAAGGATGCTACGAGAATCGGACTGACTAATAACTTTGACAATACGAAGTACTTGATAGCTGGTAGAAAGTGAGGTAATTCGAACGATATTGGGTCCGGGGTGGGAATCGGTGGGCATGGTATGAATTGGTTGACGAATTCAGCTAAAGCCCCGTAGCCCACAGATGCGCACAAAACTTGCTCTATACAAGTAGTTGATACTTCCTGTTGATCTATAAGGCGGCACAGTAGAAAAGTAAGATTGGCGCAGACGAATCTGTAGCAATTATGCAAAGATGACAATATCAAAAGACTGGGAAAATACGACAAACTACAGTGGGCTGGACATGTAGCGCAACGGCCGAGAGAGAGACCTGCTAAAGTTATGCTCAGCGAAGAACCCGAAAGAGGTCATTGACTTCGAGGCAGACCCCACACTCACTGGTTGCGTGCAATCGAGGAAGATGCGCGTGTGGTGGGCGTTCCAGGAGACTGCAAAATGACGGCCCAAGATCTTAAATGATGGATGGAAATATGAGGTCATGCTTCGGAGCACCCGGATTATTCAGTCACGATGACGATGATGCCTTAGCAATTCTTATTCATTATTGAATATTGATTACTGACTATTATTATTTAGTATGTAGTGTTTATTATTTATTATTTATTATTTATTATTTATTATTTATTATTTATTATTTATTATTTATTATTTATTATTTATTATTTATTATTTATTATTTATTATTTATTATTTATTATTTATTTATATTTCATTACTTTATCAAAATTATTCTTTTGATATATATTGTTCAATTCATTCATTTTATGCATTTTATTTATTTAATCAATTTTATTCGCAACTTTCATTTTATTTTTAATGCATTTTATTCATTTTTTAATTTTATTTATTTCATTATTTTATTCAACTTATTAATTTTCATTTGTTTTCCATTATTTCATTTTTTATCACTCATTTCAATTATTTCAATTTCTTGTTCACATTATTCATTTTATTTATGTTATTCGTTTTATGCGTTTTATACATTACACTAACCCATTATAACCCAGGGTTTTCCAAGTGATATCTTTAATTTCATCAGGAAATGTATCAAAGATTATGGTAAACACAAAGTCACCGCTCAAAATGGTTTTAAGAATGAAAATATGTAAATATAATATTTCATACGCAAAAGTAAACATGTTGCTTACTTTTCAGCCACCATTTGCTTCAACTATACACGGTTTAATAATATAAATAAAATGACACAAATCGACAGCTGTCTTGCCTCACAAATAAGTACGAGATGTATTGTTCCCATTAGTGCTATAATACAGTATTTAAATGTCGAAATTCTACAGTCAATACGTATTATACGATGGACGGTTTTGCGAATGAAATTACATACGCTAGGATATAATGGGTTAATTTTATTTGGTTCATTTCTTTATTTTATTAATTTGTTTTAAATTTTTTTACTCATTTAATAATTTCATGTTAATCATTTTATACTCGTTCTTAATTGTATTGATTTAATACATTTCATTTTTTCAACTACTTTTTACTCCTTCAATTCAATTTAATACAGTAATATGTTATTAATTATTGATTTTATTCATTTTATTTTTATTACCTTTTCATTCAACGCATTTATTTCCTTTTATTTCTTTTATTCATGTTTATCATTTTATGAATTTCAGTTTTTTAGGCGATGAGCCTATTTTCGCTTCATTTCTATTATCACTCTACCCATTTGAAGAAGGCTTCAAAGAAAGCAGCGTCTGCTATCTCTGTTCAACGTATTGGCTCAAATGTTAGGACGCTAATTGGGACAATTAAACCGCGTTTTTTGCGCTCAAACGCATATATTTCAGCGTTTTTGGGCCATTTGTGTTATTATATTGGGTTTTTTCGAACGAGCCAAAGCTTGATGCCAATTTACACGCATTTCATCGATTTTATGTCGAATAATTAACGAAATAATGCGGTACCCTTCCTAATAGAGCCAAAATAGGCACTGCATGCATTTTGTGCTTCATACACATTTTTTTCATAACGTTCATTTTATTTGTTTGAATCATTTCTTCACTATTATTCATTTTTTGTCGTGACTACAATATCAATATAGAACCCCTTTTCTAAATATCGGATAAAACAGTGTAAAATTTTGATCGTTAATAACTGTCATTGTATTGAACAGAATTACTCCATGTTTGCACTAATCAGTTGGTAATTTCACTAAAATGTTCACTAATTTAGTATTAAATTTTGAAGTATGTATAGCTTCAATAAACAACGCTAACACCGATTTTCAGAAAATCTTTCGGAAACGACGTCGAAATTTCCCAGTATATTTCAGGCAGAGCCATCAATATGGAGCACCGAAAATCGTATATTGGGATGTTACACAAATTCTGCACGCATTTTGTGCTTCATTCATCATCCGCTAGTTGAATGAGAAGCATGTGGATGCACGGTCATATGGTGCGGTAAGAAGAAGACACCTTTCGCCGCTCATATATTATTGCGCATGGTTATTTTTTTTAATAAGCTTTATTATGCATTATGACGAATCGCTCTTTTTAAGAACGAATGTGGTTTGCATTTTCAACAACTAGGGTAAAGTGCCTATTTTCACCCTATTAGGGAGGGTGCCTCACTAATTCATTAATTACTCGGCCTACACTCGATGGAATATGTACACATTGGTATCAACAGCTTTGTTTCGTTGACAAGAGAGAAGATAATAAGTGCCCTGAAAACGGTGCAATGCTCGTATTTGAGCGCAACGGAAACTCCAATCGAGTGCCCCTATTGTTGCGCTACCAATTGACTCAATGCATTGAACAAAGATTGCAGACGCTGCTCTAACCAACGGCTTCCAATAGGTAGGGTAATAATAGAAACATGGCAAAAATAGGCTCAATACCCTATAGTCAAATTAAACGATTCGATCGAACTACATTCGTTTAAAAATCAATCCGCCATGATGCAGAATAAGGCTGAATATTTTTAGGATGTCATACCGGTCTGGTGGTCAAACCTCAATATTTAGCCTTTCGTCGGGAGTTCAGTACCACAATTGTTTTACTGGGTGGATTGCCGATAGTTTGGCTGACCATGCCTTTTATTCATTCGATTTCATTGCCCATATAATTTATTTCATGTCGTCCATTTAATTAACTTGTATAATTTCATGAGTCCTTGATTTTTTATATTTTCATTTTATACATTTTAATCATTTAATTTATACAAATAATTCACTTATTCGGGTTTGGACGTGAGTGCCAACACCTGATTCAAAACTTTTTGGTAGCATCCAACGGGGAAAACAGATCGAAATGTGTGAGTGAAGCGAAAGCAATTATGTAAAAAAATCCCCCACGAGAGAGGATTCGAACCTGCAACCATTGAGACTCCGGCCCATTTCACAAACCCTTATACTATCCCTGCCTCCAAAGCCAGATTACACACAACCGCAGCTAATTTTCCCGCTAGATACCAAGGCCTGGATTTTTAATTCATTTTATCTACTTGATTTATCTTATTAGTTGAAGTTATATTAATCATTTTGATCCATTTCTGAATTTAACTATTTCGTAAATGTTTCATTTTTTATAT